>NC_090226.1:16367500-16652500 GCF_024489055.1 Chanodichthys erythropterus
TTTTTGGGATAACTTATGGGTAGGATTAGGTTTAGGGGTAGGAATAGGGTTAAGACTAATATTTCAGACTGGAATGTTGTTCCAGGATCAACAAAATATGTTGACCCAGGAATGCATCTAACTCAGCAAATTCAGGACATGCGAGAGGTGGCTTTATGTGCCTGCACTTTGGGTGTGAGCACAAAATCTGCGGGAATGAGTAAAATTATGCACAATACACTCAATCCCATGCCGAAATTCAAGCCCAACACCAACAATATTCATCCGGAGCTAATGAAACAAGTGAGTAAACAAGTGAGGTTTGTGTGACAACTTGCAGCTGGTATCATGTATCTGGTATTCTGCGGAAAATGAGTATTGGAAGAGTTTAACATATTTCCGTATTGATATGTATGAAAGAATCAATATTTTTTTTCACAACAAGACATTGCAATTAGTTTTTCAGATGCCCTATACTACAAATGAAAAATGTATATGTTATATATAATATTCAACCCGCCAAAGTGGCTATGGAAATGACTGCGTTACAAGCCACTGCTGAAATCCACCCGCATTTGGCGGGTTGGGGTGTTAATATCAAGCCATGTACATTATTTTTATTATTATATTTTAAAACCATCAGAAACTGTAATTTACTTTCCATATATTTCTCAAAGAATTCAGCTATTTAAAAAAAGAAAAAAGATATTGAAATAAAACACAAAACAACAACATTACCACTATCTGGATACTCAAACAAAACACATAGTACTGGAATATGTAGTGGTATTGCCAGCATCCTGTCAGCATTACACAGAACTAATAGGTCATAAGACAACATAAAAATCCATTACACACACCAACAGTTAATTACCGCTCCATTGTAAGCATTCCTATTATTACAAAAAAAAAAAAAAACATGAGTTGGCATTTCAGCACTGCATCTATGGAATTCTGGTTAGTTGAGCATCACTGTTGTATAGCACTGCTACTAAGAGAGGAAAAAGAAGTACTATACTATTGAAGAGAGGAGAAAAACTCTGTTAAACAGGAATATGTGCTTCCTACCTTCCACCTTGGCATACTCTGAGAGACGCTGGTAGTTCACTAAAGCTGCCTGCTCCAGACATTTACGGATCACTGCCTTCACCTCATCCTGAGGTACAGGTGTCACAATGTCCTTCATTAAGACCTACAAAACCAAATTAGAAATCAATATACGCTTTTGCTTCTAGGTCTGTTTTTACTTTGTCTAATATGCTTTTTTGATACACACACACACATATTAAAAATGACAACAGACATTTTTTATATACATATATATGTGGTGAAAAATCAGAGTACGGAGCATAAGATAAAAATGGCACCACACCCTTTCAAGCAGAGACAACGTTGCTTTTAAGGCTCCTTCTGGGCGTCCAAATGGAAAGCAATACCTTCAGAAAGAAAATGTATCAGTTTAAAACTGCTTGACAAATGAGCCATTACACATTCCCATATAAATTTGTTTGAAATAAATAAGAATATCCTGTTTCATCAAGACATCTAGTTATCACAACCAGTTTCACATTTACTTTACATGAACATTAATGCATTTAGCAGTTTCACACTACAGTCAAAAAAAAAAAAAAAAAAAAAAAAATATATATATATATATATATATATATATATATACACACACACACACCACATATTCCATTATTATCTCTAGCTGTTAATAAGGTGGTATAAGTGATAATGCGTAGATTGACAGTGATGTACCTGAAGTGTGTGATCTGGTTTTCGAGCAGCACGCGCAGTCGTTCTTTGATCTCTTCGAAATGTTCCTTCTCTTGTACCGAGACAGTACCGATTCCATCAGGCCTGAGGCGACACACACACACACACACACAAGAGTAGAAATGAATGCCACTGCTCCTTTCATTAGGGAAACAAGGGTCACAGAAACAAACATGAAGGGATCATGAACAGGCCAGACACATGAATATTATACTAGCACTATAAGTCATTTTCCATTTATGGCTGCCATGCTTAACTGTGCTGTTCAAAAGGTATGTGTTACTGAGAGATTCAGCTCAACTCTTTTAATTAACCACACAGATTATTACAGAGAGAAAAAAAATGTAAGAATAAGACACTATTTTTAACTTCTGAAAAAGCCTCAGCTTTTTATTTCAGTGTATTTGCATGTGCATACGTGTTCATTTGTGTAAATACTTTAGAGTTGATTCACTTTTGCATGCACTTGAGAGCAAAAATCTTATTCGCCAAAAATTTAGTTTTACCGTATACTTTCTGCTATGACTGACATAGCACTGTGCTATGTGTATGTTGCTATTTGTGCTATATGCATATTTAAAAGAGACATTTGGGTCAATTTTTTAGTGATCACTGCCCAGAATCAGTCTGTAAGATGTGCAAAACCACCGTGCATTGTAAACCGGATTCTTAAACAACGTAGTACGTCCAAATAAACAATGCTGTCAGTGGGTGCAATTCCTAGTGTGTATGCCTCAATGTGTATCTGTGAGTGTCATCCCCTCCTCAGGCAAGGCTTTTTGGAAGGGCCTAAACTCAGACCCCCTCCCTGTCTATGGTCAAATAGAGAGTCCTCCACAATACAAAGACATTGGCGAGGATTACCAGAGCCCCCTGCTACCAGCACTCAGGTCTTCAACCTCTCACCACATATACACTAACAGGTTTCTTATTGTGACTCTATAAGAGATAGAGAGAGGCTGTGGGAAACAGTTCACCTGATTTGTCAGTGCCACTCCTAAGCTTATTAGCCAAATTACCATGATGTCCATCATCACTTCTTGTTTTCTAAACGCACTTACGTTTTCAAAAACTGAAATTAAAACGCATATTTCACAATGCAATTGATCTATGTAAGCTAATCTATTAGATTTGAGAATTAAACGAGACACCTCTCACTGTCTGTCATGTCTAGATGAAGTATATAACAACGATATTTCTGAGAACAAGAAGAGGCGACCCAGTCACCGATCCCCCCCTCCAAAAAAAAACAAAAAAAACTAAGCGATGGACCCCGTCTGGTGTGCCAGCCATGGTGGTCCCCTCTGAAATCCCTGCCCCCCACCCCCCTTGCTTTTTCTCTGCTGTCCTTCAGCGTGTGCTGGTCTGACATGGGGAGTGGACTGATGAGGAGCGTGTCATGTCTCCTGCTCCTCAAACCGCTGTCACGGCGACCCGCGCCTCCACTGTCACATACACTCTGCTCACAGCCCTCCTTCCGTCTACCATGTCACAAACGATAAGGAGCCAGGCCCTTTGGTAACATTCTGCATGAGTGTGTGCGTGTTTGTGTGTTAAACTGCGTGCAGGTGACATACGTCGGCTGTGAGTGTGTTTCTGTTCTAGCTGTGTGTCACAACAAAACTGATTGATAAAAGACGGACCAGCAGATAAAAAAAAATCTGTTCTCTCTGTAAAAAAGAAAAAAAGACAAAAAAAAACACAAAACCACAAAAACACAACTACAAACACAAAAAATGTCATAAAACACACAAAAATACAAAACCACAAAAACTAAAACAGAAAAACAAACAAAAAATACAAAAAAAACAAAATCATTTTATCCACTCACAAAACAACAACAACATAAAACAAACAAACAAACAAAAAAACAGTATTGCCACGTTTTTTTTTTTTTTTTTTTTTGGACATTGGACCATGGTATTATTATCATTATTATTATTATTATTATTGGTGTTGTTGTTGTTGCTGCACATGTACATGTACATGGTAATAGCCTGCTATTCATTTAAGCACTTTAGACTTCTGTGATAGATGAATATGTCAATCATTCAATATCTAGATATCAAAAATGCCATAGTACTGCAATCACTGTTTTGTGGTACTTTTAAGGTGTTGTGAAGGTGTCATAAGAAATTAAACAAGAGCATAAGCATTTACGCATTTTCATATCCTTTTAAAAACACTACATAGCATCATGCATATTCATATTATTGTGTTATGAGACTAATATGGTTATCCAGATATGGTAATGGTGCAGTAGTATCTTGTCAAACAACATTAGAGATCCATAGTCGCCATCTGTAACACTTGTAGATGATTTGGCTTTAAATATATATATATATATATATATCAGAATAGGAATCTAATGCCAAGAGGTTCAGGTTGTGGGTCATGTCAGTTATAAAGAGCGTGGTTGGCTGGACGTGAGGTTTTGGCACTAGCAGACAGGCTGGAGTGAGGCCTTGGACAGTTTGTAAAGAGAGATGGAGAGACAGAGCAATGACCTGTCAACCTGTCAGCCATGACCTTAAGGCACCATCCATAGTGTCCCTCATCTCTCTCTCTTTACCCTGCATGTATCTCACTGGTTCGACACATGTCTATCACATTCTGTTTCCCTGCCTCACCCTCACTTCTCTTTCTCTCTCTCAGACAGATACACATTCACACATACGGTGGTGTCCAAAAGTCTGAGACCAGTCTTTCTTCTTAGAAATTCATTCCTAGAAAGTTAATAAACACCAAAAAAATTCTATTTGATAACACATCATATATATATAAATATATATATATATATATATATATATATATATATATATATATATACACACAACAACATTTGAACAGGATGAAGATATCACAATTCTTCTTATTTTGTTTAAATATCATTGTTTTTCATTTAGTACTGCCCTTCGGAAGCAACAGAAGATACTTGCATGTTTCCCGGAAGAAAAATTAAGTACAATTTACCTTGATATTCGAATTCAAAGGTTTTCACCCCTCTTAATGCATTGTGTTTCCTTCTGGAGCATCAGTGAATGTTTGAACCTTTTTTAATAGTTGAGTTTGAGTCCCTCAATTGTCCTCAGTGTGAAAAGATGAATCTCAAAATCATTCAGTCACTGCTGGAAAGAGTTCAAATATGCAAAGAAATGCTTGAAAACTGAAGAATCTGCAAGACCTGGAGGATTTTTCTGAAGAAAAGAGCTCAGTTTAACTGCTCAGGACAAACAAGGGACTCATGAACAACCATCACAAAAAAAAAAAAAAAAACAGTCATGGATCATCAGGTAAACACACACAGTATTGAGAATCAATGGTTCACATACTTATGAATGGGGTTATTTTAATAAATCCAGCTATTGCTTTGTCTTGTGAACTAAACGCAAACATCTTTTATGTAAAATATCTTACTCAGGACAATACTAAATAAAAAATAACATTCATCTCTTATTTTATAAACATTAATCATATTTTCACATATTCTGCAAGTGGTCCACTTACTTTTTCTTGCAACTGTATATATATATATATATATATATATATATATATATATATATATATATATATAACATTTCTTAAAGGTGACCTTACATAATGAACCATTATGTTTTTATTACCTTAGAATGAGCCATTTCTATCTACATAGACCATGGGTCCCCTTACCGCATGTTTCTACAGTAGCCTTAAATGGACAAACTGCTCTACAGAGCGCGTTTGCTTGGCTGGCTACTCATCTTTGTCCTGTGTTGGCTATCGTAGCTTCTCTATATTGCAGTTCGCAACATCACTGCTAGATGCCCTTTAAATTTACACACTGCACCTTTAAGGATAAAAAAGCTAATGCTGTAAACCAGGGGTCTCCAAACTCGGTCCTGGAGGGCCACTGTCCTGCAGAGTTTAGCTCCAACCAGCTCCAACGCACCTGCTTAAAAAAGTTTCTTGTATGCCTAGTGAGACCTAAATTAGCTGGTTCAGGTGTGTTTAATTGGGGTTGGAGCTAAACTTTGCAGGACAGTGGCCCTCCAGGACCGAGTTTGGAGACCTCTGCTGTAAACTATATACAGGGAGCCTTTCTTGCACATTACATGTAAACATATCTATGCAGATTGTCTGTTCTTTTTCTGCATTTTTTCCAGTAGTGGCAGTTGGCAAACAGCACTGCATTCCTTCTGGCTGTATGCAACGAACCGTGACGGTTTGGGACGAATAGATGTACAGTTACACCCCTAACATATATATATATAGTATATATATATATAGTATATAGTATAGTATATATATATATATATATAGTAATTAAAAAAATATTTGTATTAAATTACAAAAAGAATTGAAAAAGGCAAAAAGCATTTCACTAGTGGTCTCAGACTTTTAGACTGCATATAAAGCTGCTACTTTGGACATTCACAAATAATGAATAAGAATAAAATTACACACAATAGAACAAGTAATCTCACACACAGAAGAAAGAAGAAATCATTTAATTGCTGCTTTCCCTCACTTCCATCCCCCAGTTTCATATGTCGAGGGAGGGGCTTAACGCTACTCCACACCCAAAAGAGTGAGTTGCATTTACATTCTCACCTTCTGGGGCCTGTGAGCACCTGCGACTTTTTTCTCCAGACCTCCATGATTTTGTTCTCTTTCTTAGAGGGGGTCAAGGGCTCAGGGGGGGAGGGAAACAGAGAACTAAGCAGCTCGGTCTCTGACACGGGCCATTTTAGTAGCTCATTCACTCTTTGGCTTTATATCCCACACACACACACGCAGACAGTGACAAAGGTGTACATTCACAAAGGTTATCAGAAGATGGTGTGAGGGTACATGAGAAATAAAAGAAGAAGAGAAATAACATGAATCATGCAAATAATAATAAAAATAACCATGAGATTAAAAATACAGATTCAAACAAAAGTTAGACTAAAACAGAAAAGACAAAAACCTTCAGAAATAACAAATTTGAATACTAGACAAGAATACAATGAAAGTATAGGGTGAAAAAGAGGTGAATGGGGTCAGTAGTTTACTGTTTAGAAATAAGCCACATTTTTTCTCTCTTACAGGTCAAAAAAGACTTACCATTTAAAATGTTTAAATACAATGTCCAAATACTGTTGTTGTTTTTTTTTTTTTGTTTTTTTTTTTTGCTAGGACCAATTTCTCAATACTTAGGTCTCTTTTTTAAAACATAGTGATCACAGCCGCATTCTATGTGGGCTAAACTGTGGATTATTTATAACTGCTTTGGCACAAAATGCATTGAATGACAACATCTTTCAAATGACAAATTCTTTTCTCACTCAGACACAAACACCACCAAAGCTCTATCTACAGGCCAATTTGCACATTTACATACTCTTTTTAAACTTAAGTTCAAAACTTAGCATAATAAGTGAGTGACAAAGTGTGTTTGTTGGGTGAAACCTTTGCTAGTTTTATGGAAGAATAAGTTGATTTGAAACTTTGGAAGTTTCCGTGCATTTTGAATTTGAAATTTTTTATTTTAATTGATTTGAAAAAGTGAAAGTATTGAGAAATGGGTCCTAGTGATTGTAAAACAAACGAAAGAACAAACAAACAAACAAACAAACAAAAAAAGTAAATAAATACATTTTTGTATAATTATTGTTTTTTTATTTAATAAATCACATAATTAAATGTTTAATAATTATTTTCAATACAATTTTTACCTATAAAAGTATACATTTCTATATATTTGTTATATATATATTTTAAATATATTTGTATCTCAGATAAAAAATACTTGAAATAAAGCTAAAAAACAAAATAACCACACAATGAAAACTTGTTAGAAGGGTAGTTACAGACTTTGAGGACTCCTGTGAACCAGGTAATGAAGCAACTTGAGCTTCTTGTAAAAGCATTGAAACGACTGTGGGATTCTGGGAGAGAAGCATTATTACCTGTGACCAACCACAAAGCTTTGACGAGAAAGGATGGGGTTTCTATGAAACACTTTGGCAGCCAAAAAGGAGTTTGTGCTCTTGGTCTTACTTTACCTCTGTTTCTGCCCATGTGTGGACAGTGGATGCACAGACAGATAAAAGGGCAGGATGGTGAAGAGGGATGGAGTGATTTTAGGAGGAACAGAATAGACAGAACTTCAGGTGAGAGTAGGATGAATGACAGAGAGAGAACATGAGAGATAAATGGTTTGAGAATTAATGTGGTTACAAATGAGAATAAAATGAAGTGGGTGTTAAGAAAGAGACGGCGTGAGAAATATATAAAAAGTGTGGGATTGCCGCTACCTGTTGCCATGCACGTGAGAGGCGCAAAAGGCAAAGCTGTAGTGGAGTAGTGTGGGGTCAATCATGGAGCCTTTCTCTGCCCTCTCCAGCAGGTCATTCAGGTAACACAGGTGCCTGTGACACCCCCGCACTCCGTACCTGGCGCAGTACTCATCTAATACAAACACCTGGCCTGGACTGAACCAACCCTGAGGCACACAATCAGACACAAAAGGGGGTTTTTACTAGTGCAAATAGGATAATACATGATACTATAAATAGGACAGCTGTAGCCCTAACAGAATGAAATTGACTTGAAAGCTCAGTTACCAAGCAGGAGTATGAATCGTTGAGTCTGTGGTCCAGTGTCAACCGCTGAACCATCTCAAACAGCGAAGAGTGGTCAAAATTGCAGGGGTTAGCGGAGATGAACTCGTCCATTCCATGTTTCTGTGCTCGGTCTGCATCTGTGTGTATGTGTGCATGTTAACGTATGGAGACAAGAAATAGGCTTTACAAACCATACACATCTCAATGTCACAGGAGCACACACTCCTTAGAGAGAGAGCTCTAACCTGAGCCAGATGTCGACTTAAAAAAGGTCATTGTCAACTTGCATTACAGTGTAAAGTCAATCAAAGGTGCATT
The DNA here is from genome assembly GCF_024489055.1 of Chanodichthys erythropterus. Taxonomy (NCBI): domain Eukaryota; kingdom Metazoa; phylum Chordata; class Actinopteri; order Cypriniformes; family Xenocyprididae; genus Chanodichthys; species Chanodichthys erythropterus. The sequence goes on from NC_090226.1 coordinate 16,376,164, forward strand.
ACAAGCAATGCTAAAAGTGCAAAATCAAAATCAAAAAATGAAATAAATTTTAATTTAACTCTTAAACAACAACGACAACAACATATCACAATTATTTTCATCTTTTGACAGCCATAGGTTGACACTGATCTAGGAGAGATTGTAATAAAGAGCTACTTTAAAGCTGCAGTCTGTAAGTTTTGCCTCTTTGTCGCCATCTCTGTTTGAAACCTGCAATTGCACTTATTTGCGGAATTATCTTTACGTGGGTTGTGCATCGGCATAGCTTCTCAGCACGGATGAATCTAATGTTTGCTGTCAGTCACCGCATCGGTGTGGATACCGTATTTCGGAATCACAGATTCTACCTCTAAGTATGACCAAAATAAGAATTTTCACCGGAAAATGTCATCTGAACAAGTAAGTATCATGTCTGCCACTTTTGATCTGATCAAATGAGAAAAAAAGCATTACAAAAAATTGTGCTGCCAATGGTGATTAAATCTAACGATCGATTAGCTCGGATCACGTCAAACCGTGCAAAATTATTATTATTGTTATAGTTTGTTCTCAAATTCAACCTCAGCATTGTTGTATTTAGTGTGTATTAGCGTTACAGGTAGATTTAAATTTCTGTAGCCACTCCGCAGCCCGAAGACTTTTGCTTTTGACTACAGGTGAATCTCCAGTTGTCACTCATGATTTGAACATTTCTGGATTACAATCTGCCATCAAAATGATAACTTTAATTATTGCAGCTGCTTTGAGAAAAGGCTATAAATGATCCGTCACTTGCAGCATCCACACATGACATATAGCCTACTAGCTGGAACTCCTTCTTTATGTAAACAGATGTGATGTAATGATGCAAAGACAAATGCATGCTCAAATTTCCCATGGAACCCCACCAGTACCGCTCTTATTAGAAAACATTATTACAAGCTTACCGTTGTGAATCAGGCTAAGGTAAGGAGATATTGAACCCTGACTGGTTATGTACTTACTCAAAAATTGATTTTGGATAAAAAAAAAGTTATGGACTGCAGCTTTAAGTACTTTTTTTTTTTTTTACTTAAATTATATATATATATATATATATATATATATATATATATATATATATATATATATATATATATATATATATATATATATATATATATATACATTTTTTTTTTTTAAACAAAAAGTTAGATTTAGATCCACATTTCAACACAAAGAAAAAAATAATCATTTTAACTCTATAACAATAACAGTAATATGACACTTATTTCCTATATAGGGAGGGAATAATGATCTGTTTACAAGTTAATGGAGTAATGAGTGATTAAGATCTGCTTTTAAAGCAATTTAAATAGGTTTTAGAAAATATCATTTTTTCCCCCCTGCATTTTGATGGACACTGATCTAATGTTTGCCCGAAACATCAAGTAAAAACAAAGAAGGAGAGATTGGTGGATCAACATGACAATCAGGTACTATCGACCCAAACTTTTGACGTGCAAGCCTAAAATTACTGGTAACTTGTAAGAACAACAGGGCAGAATTGCTGCTTGTTGATTTCAAGCACTGATCATATGTAAAATATTTGTAAAATCCATATCTTTCCACATGTGAAAGATATCTATCCTATAAGAATGCATATGGAATGCATTGTAAGAGCAAGTTATTGGGTTGGCTCAATTAACCTTTTTAATTAATAAATTATCAATTCACTTGCCAAATCTCACTTCTTATAAACAATAAAATTGTGTACCAACATTGTGATATTATTGGTTTGTATTTCCCCCATTTCTTATTTGGCTTGGTAATCCTGCAGGACCTGTCTGAGCCAGTGTTCCTGTCTGGCCCTCCTAAGCAAACAACAACTCTAGGTTCACGCTTTTCTCCTCCCTCCCCATTCATTGCTCTGTCCGCAGGCCTCTGCCCCCCCTCAGAGCAGCCCTAATTAAAGAAACCCAGTGCCTAAAAACCCTGGACTTGAGAGAGCTGGCCGTGGAGCCCCCCTACCCTCACCATCTATTGTCCATTAAAGAGACTAAATAAATTCAACAACACATTTTCGCTTTCCTCTGCAGTCAGTAAGCTTAGGTATTACATCTGGGCCTGCACAAATAAGTAGGGCCGTTTCTTAATCCTGCCACTGGTCAGGGGCTATTCTTATTCTAATACTCCGATTCTGCCAGAGGCTTTAGAGCTACACTGTATGATTGAGCCATTCAACAGACACCTCCTCCAGAGCGTCGCTGGTTTACATGTTAAATCAGGAACTTAAATTGCTTAGCTGTATAATAGAAGTTGTATTTTTCCTTGCACAATATATATGCATAATAATTGTTTGGCTTAAGTTATTGTTTATACATAGAATAATTTTGGAATATCTTTCATTAATAACCTTAAATGGATAGTCCACTAAAAAATTAAAAGGTTACACTTTAAGATGTCATTGTTAGTGTAATTATATATTTAAGCACTGAGTTATATTAATTAATTACATGTTCTTACTGTAGGGTTAGGGTTAAGATTAGGGTTTGGTTTAGGGTTAGTTGCATGTAAGTGTGTATAATTTATAGTTATTACTATTATAGTAACTACATGTAACAAGGGCACTGTAAAATAAAGTGTTATCAATTAAAATTCTGTCATCATTTGCTCAATCTCATGTCATTCCATACCTGTATAAAATTTCTTTTTTATGTGGAACATGAAAGAATATATTTTGAAGAATTTTGATAACAAGCAGTTTTGGTCAAACCAAAATGTACAGTCAAACCAAAATGTATTCAGACACTTTGAACATTTCATTCATTAATACAGTTTATTCACCACAGTTTAAAAAGGTGGTAATAAAATATGACAAGAAAAGTTCAACCATGTCATAAAAAAAAAAATTTTAATTATGTCAGATAACACTTAAGCAAAACATGGTCAGGTCAAAATGTCTGAATGATTTTTGGTTCCAAATTTTTATCAATTTTACTGGTAAACCACTGTATGAAGATTTTTTTGGGAATAATATGTCACAGTTTACTTTATGCTGAAAAAAAAACAAATGCATATAGGCTTGGAACAACATGAAGGTGTTTAAATGATGACAGTTTTAATTTTTGGGGTGGGCTATTCCTTTAACAATATATAATATAATGCTTAACAGGTCATATATACATATATAATATAATTATATTATACATTTTATATATATATATATATATATATATATATATATATATATATATATATATATATATATATATATATATATATATATATATATATATATAAAATCAATACTAATGGTCACCCTTTACATCTGTCTGTGGGTTTTGCAAATATTTAACCAATGAAGTATTAAATAGAGCTTGTGACTAAGCCTTGAATCTCCATTGGATCCTCAAACTGTTGGTCAAACCTCATAACTCTGCCTGAAGTGATGCAGTGGTTGTTCTTCTTCTCTTTCTCTGCTTTTTTGCAACGCAATGGTACATATATAACTGGTTGTTTGAATAAGTACATGTTTTTTACTGAAGAAACACTACATAAAGGCTAATGTTTTATGTATTTGAGGAGTGGAGAAGAGTGTCTTAGTTTAGCATTTGCTGTCGAATAATAGCCAATACAGTCTTAAAAACCCATTGCATAGCACTTTGTTTTTATAACATGAGATTGACAGAATCTCAAATGACAGAAAAAAACTGAACGCCCACATAACTACAGCTACAAGAAACATAATCATCCAACGCAAATGCGATGCACCTACTGCCTCAGAAGTGGCCGTTCTAATGGTGACTACATTCGCTCGTCAAAAACTTTGTAACTTCATTTGAGCTTTATTTTGGTAAAATGTTAATAATATAATGATGTATGCAGGCATACACTCATATATAATGCCACAGTATCAACTTTGAATTATTTACAAAAATACAGTGTTTTTTCCCCATTTCCTGAAAAGTGACAGTTGTGGTCAGAGTTTTGGGGGGCCCAAAAATTTCTTTATCCTCTGTCACAATATGAGGTAAATCCAGCCCTACCATCTGTGTTGCGTTTTTGTCTGTCCATGGCATTATAAGATATCCAAACACATAAGTTGAAGCCAAATGATCCTCTGAAATCAGCCACAGGTCAAAAAGGTGACATTGTGTCCTTCTCCTGTGTCTTAATATGAGCTTGTCATATCTCTTTGACACTGGAATTGAGGGGAAGGTCTCTGGACAGTAACACACAATGACATTAGTCGGCTCTGTCCGAGTGGGGCACATGAGAAATGACACTGATTGATGGATTCTTTTCATTTATAGATCCTCACTCTTGGAGAGTCCGAAGAACAGAGCATTTGGGGCTATTTAGCGCTCGCTTTTTTTTTTTGTTGTTGTTGTTGGTTCTGTGCGTATGCCTGTACAAGCACACACAATGGATGGATTGGGAGTCAGAGATTCTGCCCTGGGCTGACAAGAGCTGAAGGGGCCAACTGACAGGACGGGCACTTCTTTGTGAGTGAGGAATGGACAGAGGGAGAAAAAGAAAAGAAGGGATGGAGAAAGGGGTGACAGCAGAGACATACTTTATTAAGTGGTTTCTAATTTAATCTGCTCCCAAACTTGATTTCCAACAATATGGCCACCCTCATCAGGCCTGCAGACAAGTCCACACGTGAGCCTCTCTCAGAGCCAGACGCTATTTCAGTCCTTATCACACTGGATTAGAAAAGCCTGGACTCTGGCTGACATCCAACATCAATCACTGTTTTCTTTGTTTTAGAATAATGATGCAGTTAATGAGTTGAAAAATGAAACAAATTATTATTAACAATACCTTTTAATTATAATTTTTAAATTATTATTTCTATTAAATTATTGGGGAGTGAGAGGGGGGTGAGATTGGAACATGTTGCAGGTCAGGTTCCAACCTGTATTATTGTTGTTGTTGTTGTTGTTGTTAAATGATGCACCTTGAGGCTTTCTACGCTGGGTGTAAGACAATGTTAAAATAATAATAATAATAATAATAATTAATGAAAACTTGGTCAAAATGATGAAACATATAATATTAAATAATAATAATATTTATAATAATAATACATGATGGAAGCTTGGCAAAAATGGTGACACAATAATAATAATAATAACAGTACTAGTGGATGTATTATTATTATCATTGTTGTTGTTGTTGTTGTTGTTAAATTAGGCTTTCTACACTGGGTGTAAGCCATGGTTATAATAATAATAATAATAACTGAAACTTGGTCAGAAAGATGAAACAAACCATACTAAATCATAAAATAAAATAAAATAAAATCATATTATTATTATTATAATTATTATTATTATTAATAGACCTCTGTAATCTCAAAGTAACACTGATTTTAGGTTGTGTCTCTCACTTCAGTCTCCCTCTACATCTGCCTTTGCAGGTATATGGCTTTAACAGCAGACAAGAGAGTGAGTTTTAGCATTTTTCCAGGTGAGCAAAGAAACTGTTAGTCTGAAACTGTTAGTAGTTCTATAGGCAAACAAAACAAACACTACTAAGACATGAAAAGGGCCACTATTTGTTAAATGTGTCAGTATATGTCTGTGGTAAAAGGGCTTGTCTAGATGTAGCAGTTGTGACAAAAGCTGCAACAGTTTAACTATCATTCAATAACGAAACTCTATAAAATCATCTGCTGATCATTTCTATATCCCAGCTACATATTTGCCAACTCTCATTTCAATAAAAGTAAATTCTTAAAATCCCAGAATGAATAAATTGCGCGAGTCCACTGCTTTAAGGACAACACGAAATCTTTTAGAGAACGGTTGAGAACAAACAGCCAATGTTTCCGATTGCATCCTAATCCCCACATTTAAAACTGCAACCACAACAATTTAATTTGACGCTGTCGTAAGGTTAAGAGAAAAAAACGAAAACACTGGTGGCACGACTTTCTCCAGATGAGAGAAACTGGTGTGAACTAGCAAGTAGTTATTTGGTAACATTCCACTGATAGCTTCCAGAAATAATCAGGGTGAAAATGCACTGTTTTATTCATAGTATGTCACTCTTAACATGGTAATTACCAGCTGCTGAAGGGTGCAGAGCATGCCAGTGGTTTCACAGAACTCATTTAGTGCAATAAATCAGCAACTACAATAGAGTAAATCACTATAATTATATCATTTACCATTTCTCCATTTGGTCGGAAATCTTTATTGTTAAATAAAGGCAACTGCTGTGGATTTCGTCCAACAATAAACTTACAAGGAACAGATGGATTTGATCTTGCACATGATTTTTAATTTGTGAAACTATGCTTTGATTTGAGAAGCCGTTGACTCAATGAAGCCATGTTGAGAGAAGGCAAATATGCAACTGCTAATCAGAGCAAAACATCCAGAAATAAAATTTCACATGCAGTCTAGTCTTCTAAATAAAAGTGTGTTTGTATTTCTGACCTAAGGAAGTAAAATAGAGGGAGATTTGGTAGAAGAAAATGGGATGAGGAGGGCTAATGTGAGTTTTTGAAGAGGAATAGCGAATAGCACATTGCTTTTGTCAGATAATCCGGAGCGGCTTATCTGATCTGTGCCTGCTACAGTGAAGCACTTACCCTTCAGTCCGGCTACAAGAGAGCAGGGTAAGAGGGAACAAACCAGAGTGACATATAGACTCGCATGAAGCAGAAAGACAGCAGAGAGAGAGAGAGAAAGAGGGAGAATATTCCCTATACACAGGGTACAGTAAGCAAAGCATGAGAGAAGGAGGTTCTGATACACTTATTCATACACACACACACACACACAAATAATTATCTGAAAAGGGGAGAAAAAGCATGAGATCTTTTTGAAATAAATACAAAAAGAGAAGGAAGGAAGGAAGGAAGGAAGGAAGGAAGGAAGGAAGGAAGGAAGGAAGGAAGGAAGGAAGGAAGGAAGGAAGGAAAGATGAAGGAAGGAAGCAAGAAGGAAAGAAAGACCAAAAGTACAAGCGAAAGAGGGCAAATATGCAAAGAAAAGAAACAAACAAACAAAGAAACAAACAAACAAAAGAGCTAAAGAAAGAGCGAAAGAAAGAGCGAAAGAAAGAAAGAGCGAAAGAAGGAAAAGAAACAAACAAAGAAACACCAACGAGAAAGTGGGCAAATATGCAAAGAAAAGAAAGAGTGCGAAAGAGCGAAAGAAAGAGCGAAAGAAAGAAAGAAAGAAAGAAAGAAAGAAAGAAAGAAAGAAACACCAAATGTACAAGAGAAAGTGGGTAAATATGCAAAGAAAAGAAAGAGTGCAAAAGAGCTAAAGAAAGAGCGAAAGAAAGAAAGAAAGAAAGAAAGAAAGAAAGAAAGAATGAAAGAAAGAAAGAAGAAAGAAAGAAAGATCAAATGTAATAGCAAAAGAGGGAAAATATGCAAAAGAAAGAAAGTGCAAAAGAGTGAAAGAGTGAAAGAGTGAAAGAAAAAAACAAACAAACAAACACCAAATGTACAAGAGAAAGTGGGCAAATATGCAAAGAAAAGAAAGAGTGCGAAAGAGCGATAGAAAGAAAGAAAGAAAGAAAGAAAGAAAGAGTGCGAAAGAGTGCGAAAGAGCGAAAGAAAGAAAGAAAGAAAGAAAGAAAGAAAGAAAGAAAGAAAGAAAGATCAAATGTACAAGCGAAAGAGGGCAAATATACAAAGGAAAACTAAAAGAAAAAACAGTATTGAAAATGAAAAAATGCAAAAAGGAAAGCAAACTGCAGTGAAAGAAAAGTGATAAAAAGAAAGAGTAAATAAAATAAATAAATAAAAAGAGCAATAAAAAAATAAAGATGGTTGATTAAAATGAACCAAAGCAAATGATATGTAATGCCGAAAAATGTACGTGGGATGCAATACAAACGATTCCTGACAGAATCAAGCGGTGCAGATGAAAATTGAGATTTTTCTCCCTTTTTACAACACCATTACAGTAAGTAGTTACTCTGCTCAGGAGGTGTACACTGTTGAGTTTACACTCAAAGGACATTAATGAGCAGTAGAGTGAGACAGGATGTAAAAACATCAGTAGTGCACTGTTTAGAACGGGAACTTATTTAACCGATACACTATAGAAAGATTTCATGCAACAGTGTGACTGTTATAAAGAGTGTCATTATACATGCAGCTCTGGCCCTGTGTGTGTGTGACTGCAGTCAGCATGTGTGGATCCACAGAGTCTGCAAATTCATACTTACAGAACTGAGAGATGGGAGCATCAAGCTGTGGTGCTGTCCCTCCTTTGGCGTTGAGTTTCTGCACCTGGGTCGGGGGAATGGGTTTGTGGGACTGGCCAGTGGCACGATACATCGCCTGAACCCACAGGATTCGATCTTGCTCATCATCGCTGGCAAAGATCACAGTGTCTCCCTCCTTCACAGCATTGAAGAACGTCCGACCGCCGTCCAGACCTGGATTCAACATAGTGTTCATCAGTTTATACTTTAAATGGAATGAAATGAATCACTGTGTAAACAGTGACTACAGTGGACATTTAAAGTTATGCAGCACTGTTGCAGAAGTTGAGCTAACAATATTTTTACAGCATTTATTCATTTTGGCTAAAGTTGTATTCTACTGTTTACAGAGAACAGGTCAAATTTGAACCTGGGTTTCCAACTTGGGAGCAACACATACAATGCAAATTAATTCATTATGCACTAAGATGAACTAACCGTGAATAATAGCATATTTATACACACATTAATCAAGATTATATATTTATTCATCAAGATTATAATATTATTAATTATTATTCTTATTAAACAAGTTTAATAAATGCTGTTTTAATGTAAATGTTTAAAATCTTATTGAAAAATCTTACTGTAAATTATAATTTTTCTTTTTGTTGGTGTAACCTAATATTAATCATATTAAATAATATTTTATATTCACCTGAATCACATTTTTTGGTACCTCACAAATCATGATTTACAATGTAATTGTAAATCAAATTTAACAGATATTGTTCGACATTGATATAATTGTTATAATTTATGCCCTTTTGTGTGACAGTATTTAGGACACAGTGCTTGATTATGCCTAAACATAATGTTTTATCGTTGTGTAATGTTTTATGCAACAATACAGAAGGTTTCAATGAAAGATAATTGATCCTAACTAGTTAATTACCTGTGTTTGTGTAACACTAATAAAATGAGTCATCTTTTCCTTGGGAATAAATGTGTATAGATCTTAGAAGCACATGCCACCTGCTGGTCTAACAGGTACCTCTATCCTCCTTATTTTGCAATGCGGAAATAAGCTTTAGTATTTTCAGTGAATGTAAAAGACTCCTGATTCATTAGCTGCTGTAGGAGATAACTAGAAGAATAACAAAGTGCAGTAAACAGTAGTTGCGCTACAAACAAATGTGTTTTTGATTATATGATAGAACAGGTAAGGACTATAGACCTTATTCAGAGCAGCGGTAGGAAAGGACGAGGCTGTGAGCCATAGACTTACTGTGTTTTCAGTGACATCTGCAATAAAAAGCTGTATAAAGCTCCTTTATCAGTTATAAATTTCCACAGCTCATGTTTTTTGTTTACTGACATTTCTTGGACAGATATTTTTTCCAGTGTTTTGTCAGCAGAACAATCCAAATAACACATTAAATAACAGTACAACCCACTGAAGATATATATATATATATATATATATATATATATATATATATATATATATATATATATATATATATATATATATATATATATATATATATATGCCTCAAAGCCTTGCTTTCATTCCTGTTAAAAATCAAAGATGGTGCTTCTGTGAATAAGGTCTATATTCCAGATTTTCTTTTTAATGTGATTGTAGCAATCTGATTGGCTGCAGTGACCTGGCTGAGGGTCGGTGTAATCCACAGTGTATCCGTCCAGCTGGAGAAGTTCAACAGGTTCTGCTTTCTTCTCCCTGTAGCTACACATGGCAAAGGTGTACTGGCTCACCTGGGAAGAATTTTGGTATATTAAACATAAATTATTCCGAATGCACTTTATTTTACAGTATATGCACTTTCAATGTACTTACCACAAAAGTACTAATTAATGTAACTACATGGGTTAAGTTAAGGTTTAGGTGTAGGTTCAGGGTTAGTACTTAGTAAATACCCACTTAGTGTCTTTACTTCAACAAGTACACAGTATGTTCATGCGAAACAGGACTGTAAAATAAAGTGTGACCATCATTTCAATTATTATGGATTATAAATTACAATATTATGAACTAAAACAAAATCATCGGTACAACTTTATATTGTTTATTACTACTATGTACATTTAAATGAACCATAACCATTCATTTCTGTAGTTACATTTATATTACTAGGGGTGCGATGAGGCACTTAGCTCACGACTAAATTTTTGCACAGTATTTTTAAGAAAAGTTTTTTCTTAGTCTTATTATAAGTACAAACAATACGTGCAACCATAATCAAAGTACTCTCTTAATTTTCATTGTGCACAGCCCAGCCTAAGATAGGTTTGATATTAGTTGACAGGCTATTGTATGTAGCCTAATTTGCGCGCATCAGTGAGCTCGCGTTTTACTTTAACTTTCGAATTCGCAATCGCACCTACTCTGTGTATAGGGAGCAGCGATGCTGAGCACGCATTCTACAAGATTTATTAATTTATCAGACTCTTAGGCTCTGTTGTGCAACGAATCCTCCACCATGGTCTTGTCAGTCATCTCGTGATCAGTGAACTGTGATTCCTGCTGCACTGTGTGCAACTCTGCAGCTCGTGCTGGATGAGCAGAGCAGAAGTTTACAATTGAAGCGTGTTATCCAACTGAATTAAATGTTTTTTATTTCTATAAAAAGGGCAAAACAACAGTGGATGCAGTAGCGGTATATGCTAATTTCACCCTCACGCTCCGTTGAGACAGCTTTTCACCTCAACAAGAAATCTCGTCACATTGTAATATCGCGAGATCTTGTGGCACCCCTATAATAATTACACTTCAATTCCACCAGTCACACTTTATATTAGGCTTAGGTACAATGTATTTGTTGTGTTTATGTTGTATTAAAAAACACTTTACGGGTAAGGTTAGTGACAGGTTTGGTGGTATGGTTAGGTTTAAGGTGTAAGTGAAGGGTAATTATAGATGTAATTACAGAAATTAATTATACCTGTAAACATATGCAGACATTTTTTTTTTTAAATACACAATAAATGCACAATAAATGCATTGTATCAAATTAATAACTTAATAATAACTTAGTACATAATAGTTAAAGACACTTATATAAAGTGGGACACCTTAACCCACCCTTAAACCAAACCATACCACTAAACCTGTCCCTAACCTTACTCAAATCCCACCAATAGCAGCAATGAGTGAACACAATAAGTACATTATATTTAAGTAATTGTTTGTTTGTTTGTTTTTTAATGCAAGTACATAATAGTTATAAAGTGTGACGGAAACATCTACTGCAGGCTAGTGATAGGGTTCAAACGGAGGGTGGCATCTCAGAGGGAGGCTGTCTTGGTCACGGACGGGGTGGAGTTGGACTTAGGTTTTGTCCTGCCAATCAAACAGGACTGATAGAAGAGTGTGGGATGACATGCTGTCACTCTGGATGTGAGTCGTGCAGTTAGGTGCCAGTCATACACACGCTCTCGCACGTTCTACACACACAGACGCGCTGCTGTCAAGACGTTCTCCGGCCCCATCCACAGCATTACACCAATCCTGTGCCTCCATCACCTCTGCTGAAAGTGGCAGCCCTCTCTCACTCCGACTCCGAGTGACATGATAAATTCAATGTCATGTGTGTGACGGGCACTTGGGCTGGCTTCGGGGCCCTAATCTGGCTTGGTGGCACCCAGGTGCCTTCGGGACGCCACTGGGGCACACGCCCGCTCACACATATACACACACACACAATCTCCCATCAATCCACTGAAGTTCGGGCCTGTCAGAAGCAGGAGCGGTCGCTGGTGAGGCCATTGACCCGCTGTCAAACCGACAGTTAAAGGATTTTAAATGACTTTGCTTTCTGATTACCCCTGCATGCTTTTGCTCTTTTAAATAACCTTGTTATTGTCGATGCTCTGCAAACTGCATTATGGATGTAGAGAGCAGGAGAAAAACGCTAGTGCGAATCGATCGCTAGATGCAACAGTGGAAATATAAAGCCGGATTCCCCCGCCACACACACAACCCGAGCCCCTCCGGGTCACTCGAACACATTACCATATTCAGATGCGTAAAGCTGCATGCCTGAGCCAGAGAATCAAAGACGAGATGAGGGGAAAGAGGAAGAGAGCACAGAGCGTCTGCCCGCTGTTTTGTCACATCGCCTACCAACCGTAAAATAATTAGACTTCAGTTTGAATCATAATGTTGGCCTTATGCTGTCAACTTACTGAGAGGGCAACACGAGCACTCAGAAAGGCACAAAGAAAGACGATTTGGTGGATATAAAAGATTTATGTGGCTATCGATGCTCTGTGAAGGAAAGGAGGTGGTTGATAAAGCATTTCCGTATTCATATGGAGTTAAGCAACACTGAGGAAATAAAATGGCACGGCGGAGCCACGGGGAACTCTGTCACCACCTTTTTGTGACACCTTGTTTCAAAGCCAGCCTGTGTCAAACAGAAGCCCTAAATGGTCTACATGGTGTGGTAATTATTTATGAATAATGCAACAGTGAACTCACACCCACCCTGTAACACAAACCCCACATTAAATGCAGGGCCATTTAGATAGAATCTGTCAATCAAATGCTGGTCACTTAACATAGATAAGACTTGTGGCATAACATTATTATTTTTTTGGTTAATATATATATATTACTATGCAAAAGTCTTAGGCCACCATTAGATGTTGTTTTAACAATGGTATAATGACCATATATAATTATTTCTCAGTCTCTTTATAAGAATATAACCAGAAAACACAGGAAATTGGTATGCAGAATTAAAAAGCAGAAAAAATCATGGGAAAAATGACTTCTATAGGCTTCTATATTTAGTTACCTCCCATTACACTTGAGCAATAGCAGGAACCTGACTCTCTTAAACCTAAATGGAATAGATAAAGGACTGGAAGGCCAAGAAAATCTGATGAGAAGTTATTCTCAGATATTCATCTTTGAGAAATTGCAAGAAGACCAGGAGGTCACACTAAATACTGATTTTTGCTTGATGAAGCCATTTTATTCAGTTACATATATATATATATATATATATATATATATATATATATATATATATATATATATATATATATATATATATATATAGTGTACATATTTCCTGTATTTTCTCTTATAAAGACCAAAAAATAAATATGGATGGTCATTAAAACATTACTAAAACAACAAGACTTTTGTACATTATATGTAACTGAACAAAATGGCTTCATCAAGCAAAAATCAGTATTTAGTGTGACCTCCTGGTCTTCTTGCAATTTCTCAAAGATATATATATATATATACACAAACAAACACACACACACTGTATATACCTTATATATATAATTTTTTAAAAGAAATTAATAATTTTATTCAGCAAGGATACATTAAATTGAACAAAAGCTTGAACAAAACTTTTATTTTGTTACAAAAGATTTATTTGTTTTATAATGCACCTTTTTTATGTTGACAAAATATATATTACACTGTAGCAAATTGCTTTGGAAAATATCTAGGTCTAGGGATGTTGATTTATATTGGATGTTAATTGATTAATAAGAGTTTTAAGTATACTTTGTGTTTTGCAGGTGAAAAAAAATAAGTGGAAGAATTTCAAAAATATACCGAATTTGTATCGTGTACGTGGCATAAACATTTTATTAATCTCTAAAATCTAAATAAAACATGCAAGATGGCACATATTCTGGAGTTACGTGTGTGTTTATGTTGACATTCACATTTACAAGACGAGGACTAGACAGATGGATGTGTTGACGTTTGTGTGAATACTTGCACAGGATTTAACACGAGAACAACAGAAAAAAAACCCAAACAAAAAGCAGAAAGGAAACAAACAAATAAAAAAGTGTGAAAAAAAAACAAAACACAGACACAAAAAGCGCATTCTGGCATATTTTCTTACCCACCCTGACATTCGAAAACACAAACAGGGCATCGTGTTATGTTTTTCGCTTGCATGCACACAAGCACACAGACACACATGCACGCAAACACTAAGGTAAATAAATAATGTCAGTGTATTGACTGTTGTTTGTCACTTGCTGTAGCCGTAGCTGCGAGCGACTGGTGGGTGTGTGATGTGGGCTCTTTTAGCTGCGAGTGCTGGTCCTTTACTCTGTCAAGCCGCCTGTCAACTTTTAGCTCTCAGACATGTTACAGCCCACCACAGAGGAGCTGACTGAACCGCAAACAATGGGGGACAGAAATAAAAAAAGGCTCCATCAAAGTACCTGACGCAGTGCTCTATCAGAAAGAGCTGAGAATATAGTCTACTTCACTGACACATGCAATGGAAATGGAAATGCACAGCACTTGATAAAAAAAATCAGAATCAGAAGGGGAGGAAAGAGTCTCCATTAGAAGTGACAAAATAGGTGAAAAAGCACATACCTGCACCAAGACAAAGAATCTCTTTTTCCATCTTTTCCACAGGTTTTTCCCAATAGCCCAAAGGTATCTGTGAAGAGACACAGAGCAGGTGTTGCATCATAGTGTCAAGATATAGCATGCTGGATGTGTTGTTCTTAATTTGGGTGATAATGGGCTACTGATGCTTTTCTCTCTGATTTTCCTTCACAGAATAATTTAAATTTAGTAAATTACAAAAGGGATGTTTTTACATTATAAATATATATATATAAAAAAAAAATATATATATATATTTTTTAAAAAGTTAAAAAATACAAACATATGTTCACAAAAACTCAAACAAAAATAAAAGATGCATTGAGAAGACATTCATATAAATATAAACAGACAAAAGAGATGTCTGATATATCTATATATCTCATATTTGAGGATGATATATATAGCCTCTTTCAAAATAAAATAATTTCACTAAAATGACACTAAAAATGTCTGTTAAATAATCAAGGATGAGCTCATTAAATATTTGACATTATTTCCTTGAGGTTGAGTATATAATATATATATATATATATGATAGTGCGTTTGACAATTTAAATTGTTTCAAAGCAGCTTTACAAAAAATCATGCTGTTCATGTTTTTAATATCTTAATATCTGCATGCCTTATAGTCACATTTACAAGGTTAGATAATATAGTTTTTGTGACAATACAAGCAATCAAGCACTTGAAATATGCTATACAGTATATATTGCCCTACATGAGCATACTGTATATATGCAGATAAAGTTGGACATATTTATATATATCTTCAACTTCATATAAAGATCTGGGTAATAATATAGCTGCACTTTATGAAAGAAAAATTTAGGCAGTTGAGATTTGCTATATATATATATATATATATATATATATATATCAATCACTTTATGTGAGTGAAGACAAATATTAAAATTTAAAAAGAACACCTTCTACATAATGCACATTTTTAGAGGATGACATATTAGCTTCCTTCAACTAGTTGTAGAGTGAGATTTAAGACAAGCACAGAAACAGACATGAATTTTTAGATGTAGGGTTATTGCCCTCTAATGGCCAAAACTGTATATTGCACTGATCTGATCTGGGTAAACTGGAAAAACAAAGAATCATGGTTGTTTTAACTTATGATTTCTGTTGAGAACTGAATATATTTTTCATTTCGTTGTGTATGTTTTTCTATCTATTTTCCTCTCTTCCTTCACTTTTCCATATGTCTTAATAACATCTTATAAAGAATAAATAGAGGTATGAATAAACCGACACAGTGATGCAGAACAGTTGCTATGCGTATGGTTTCTGGGAGAGAGACCACAGTGTCTGTGGAGCAACAAGTGCTTCAAGCTACCTGGTGCACAGAGAGCCATACAGAACACATATGTGCAAGTGTGAGCCAATCAGAAAACAGCCACTGAGCCAAGATCACTCCTCTCAAAGATAACAAGTCTTGGTAAGAAGATCTGAACTGTTCTATTCTTGTGTCTGAATACAGCATACCATTTTTCAGCTTATGTTAATAAAATATCTAGCTTATGGGACATCCAGAATAACTGACGATAAATGTAATTATATATAAATAAATAATAAATATATATAAAGCATAATTGTATAATATATATATCTATATATAATTATTGTTAATTAAATTATTAATGAATTAAATGTTTCTTACCCAGTTGTTTTTTTTTTTAAAGCACTATATATATAGTGCTTATATTTATCAAGTGCTATATATATATATATATATATAGTTCAGTCCAAAAGTTTGGAACCACTAAGATTTTTAATGTTTTTAAAAGAAGTTTCGTCTGCTCACCAAGGCTACATTTATTTAATTAGAAATACAGTAAAAACAGTAATATTGTGAAATATTATTACAATTTAAAATAACTGTGTACTATTTAAATATATTTGACAAAGTTATTTATTCCTGTGATGCAAAGCTGAATTTTCAGCATCGTTACTCCAGTCTTCAGTGTCACATGATCCTTCAGAAATCATTCTAATATGCTGATTTGCTGCTCAAGAAACATTTATGATTATTTTCAATGTTGAAAACAGTTGTGTACTTTTTTTTAAGGATTCCTTGATGAATAGAAAGTTCAAAAGAACAGCATTTATCTGAAATACAAAGCTTCTGTAGCATTATACACTACCGTTCAAAAGTTTGGGGTCAGTAAGAATTTTTATTTTTATTTTTTTGAAAAGAAATTAGAGAAATTAATACTTTTATTCAGCAAGGATGTATTAAATCAATCAAAAGTGGCAGTAAAGACATTTATAATGTTACAAAAGATTAGATTTCAGATAAACACTGTTCTTTTGAACTTTCTATTCATCAAATAATCCTGAAAAAAAATATTGTACACAAATATTTTGTACAATTGTACACATTAAATGTTTCTTGAACAGCAGATCAGCATATAAGAATGATTTCTGAAGGATCATGTGACACTGAAGACTGGAGTAATGATGCTGAAAATTCAGCTTTGCCATCACAGGAATAAATTACTTTGTGAAATATATTCAAATAAAAAACAATTATTTTAAATTGTAATAATATTTCACAATATTATTGTTTTTGCTGTATTTTTAATTAAATAAATGTAGCCTTGGTGAGCATATATATACTGCACAGATCTCAAGGCTCATCACATCCTTCTGGAGTTAATAATAATAATACAAATAATAATGTGTTACTCTGTCCACTAGATGGAGCCATAAGATCAGAATAGAGGTGAGGTCACGCATTCATTGGACCAGACATAGATTTTGCATCTCAATTTGCCTTCTTATACCATGCCCTAAAAGCATGTACTAAAAAAAAAAAAAAAAAAAAAAAAAAAGTACATAATTTTAAGTGTGTAACAGAAAAGTAGGAAAGCTTTGGGACATACTACTTCATCATAACGGTGTCTTTAATAGACAACTCTGTCACTTTGTTATGTGCATCCAGTCACCATTTAAACTGCCCTGTCAATCATCTTGTCACAGTTTAAATCCTCCATATTCAATCTCGTTTCGGAGAGAAATGAATTAGCATGTTGGTCTGCTAGTCGTAGGTCTTTCATGGGGAAAACTCTCCTTATGTGTTTGCATAATGATGCCAGTATAAGTTAATGACCAAATGTATCTTTATTAAAGTTTACAGTATTGTTACAGATTAAATATAATGTGTATTACATTGAATAAATATTTTCTTTCATCAGGTTTTCTGATTATTAATCAATCAGACCCCTTAACCATCAGTCAAGTACACCTGCCATGTTTGTAGTTTTTTAACATTTTTTATTTGTGTTTGTAGTTCTAATCGAATCCCCATCCACAGCGCAATGGGTTGTGGGCAATATTAGCCGATAGAGTGTGCATAAATCTGCACTTTGGATTCTAACCGGAAATAGTAGACCATCCAGATATCTTTTGAATACTCATTTACCATGATTTGGGACTCACTAATTCTAATTTCGAATGCAATTTAGGATGGAAAGTAGGGTTGCACCAAGATTGAATAACTTTGTTGCCTGTCATGACAGAGGGAAGTGTTAGTGGAATGAGTTGTCCTGAGATCTATTCAGTTTATGTGTCTGTATATGTAAAGTTCCTTCAGCAAATCTCAACAGTACACTCAAACAAAATCAGAAATTAATATGCAGATGCCACCTACCCACAGTGCTTCATGTTCTGTGGTTTATCCATACGGACAGCCAATTTGATCTTCAGGTCGTCTGGACAACCTTTGGCAACAGTCATTTTATGGAGCTCACACTGTTTGGGACTGTTGGGTGTTGGATGTAACACAACCTGAAATCACATTATGACAGATAACAACAATCACTGCACTATTTCTAGGCTGTCATTAAAGAAAAAGGGGACATAGCAAATACTAAGACATGAAATTCATGCTAACCGAACCTTTCACTCTAGGTTATGCCGATAATATCATTTGAAATTCTTTCGGTTACACTTTATTTCGATGGTCAACTTTATATATTATACTAACTATAGGTAACTTGTCGACTACATGTCACATAACTCCCATTAGAGTATTAGTAGACTGTTAGAGTTAGGTGTTGGGGTTTCAGGTTAGTAGAATAAGTTGACATCTAGTTGAAAGGTTGCATATAGTCAGTTGAATGTCTGATGGGGTATATCAAAATAAAGTTTTAGCAGATATTAAGCAGGCAGTCTACTAATATTCTAATGGCTGGTAGTTGATGTAGGTAGTAAAGTTAGTAGAATGTCTAAAGTGGACCATCAAAATAAAGTGTTTCCTTATTTTTATAAATTAGAATAATGATAAATAGGAGCATTTTCATTTGTACTGTATTTATTACACAGCAAGCTCACATTAAAAAAGTGGGACACTACAGCTTTCCAGTAATATCCATTCCCACCAGTGCTCTGATTCATCGCATATCGGATCCTATTATTTTCTCTATCTCTCACTTCACTTTGAAGTCATCTATCATTTGCATAAGAGCCGACATCAGCACCTTATCTTTCTGTTTTTATATCAGTGCAGGCTTATTGTTTAGAGAGAATGAGTGATAGAGAGAGAGAGAGGAAAAGAGAGACTCTATGCCTCATTGACTCAACACTGGATCAAATCCATTAGAACAGCTACAGGCACGCAGGGGGGCTCCTCATTTTGGAGAGCTTAGCAAAATCATTTTAGTGCCGATCACCTCCTGATGGCAGAACTGAGCTCAGATCAGTGCTGACTGCTTAAAGAGCCGTGTGAGGTGTGAGTATGAACTGTGATGGGTTCAGCATGTGTGAGTGCGTGTATGTGTGTGTGTCTGACCCGTCCTAGCTCTTTGTCCTCCAGTGCCAGCACTCCTGTACTCTCCGTGAAGAGTTTCACCTTTACTGCTGGAAGTGGGTGAGTGGTGGTGAAGTCTCCTTGAGTACCCCAACTAAACAGAGAGAGAGACAGAGAGTTTATATCAGTGGTTTTGCACAGTTTTTCCAGGATTCTTTGATTAATAGAACATCATTTATTAGAAATTTTCTGTAACCATGTAAATGTCTTTACTGTCACTTTTGATGTATTGCATACTTTCTGAATCTTCCTGACTTAAAGGGATATTTCACTTAAAAAATGAAAGTTATCCCATGATTTACTCACCCTCAAGCCATCCTAGGTGTATATGAATATCTTCTTTCAGACAAACACAATCTGAGATATATTTAAAAATATCCTGGCTCTACCAAGCTTTATAATGGTAGTGAATGGGAGGGGCCTGTTTTGAAACCCCCCAAAAATGCATCCATCCATCATAAAAATAATCCATACAGATCCAGAGGATTAATAAAGGCCTTCTGAAGTGAAGCGATGGGTTTTTGTCTATTTAAAACTTTAAGTATAATAACTAGCTTCCTGCAAACGGCTGTACGCATCGATTTACAGCTAAAGAGTGACCTCTGATCCGACGCATGACACAATGATGAACGCAGAAGCTCAGAGGATAGAGCAAAAAAAACAAAAAAAAAAACACAAGTCATGAATTAGAAGTCTAAAAGGAGAAATTTTAAAGAGAAATGTTGGCGGATTTCAATATAAGAGAAGAGAAGCTTGAGTTTGTTGCCCAGCCCTATTTGTTTGAACTGCGAGAGGCGTCTAATCTTACAATACTCCTACATCCTGCGTCATTCATCGGATCAGTGGTTACTCTTTTGGCGATTTGCACAGTGTACGTACGGTCGTCTGGTGAAAGCTAGTTATTATACTTAATAAAGTTTTAAATATAGATGTTTTTCTTACAAAAACCCATCGCTTGTCTTCAGAAGGCCTTTATTAACCCCCTGGAGCCATATGGATTATTTTTATAATGGATGGATGCAGTTTTTTGGGCTTCAAAATAGGCCCCCCGTTCACTACTATTATAAAGCTTGGCATTTTTAAATATATGTCCAATTGTGTTCGTCTGAAAGAAGATAGTCAAATACACATAGGATGGCTTGAGGGTGAGAACACAAAAGGAGATATATTTTAAAAATATCCTTAGTCCTCCAAGGTTTATAATGGTTGTGAATGGCTGCCCAAATTTTGAGGACAAAATAAAATGCACCCATCCATAAAAAAATGAATCCATATGACTCCAGTGGGTTAATAAAGGCCTTCGGAAGCAAATCTATGAGGATCGTTTGTGTAAAACAAGTATACGTATTTACAACTTTATAAAGTTAAATAACAAGCTTCCGATGTACATCCAAAAAGTGTTAACTTCCGTGTAGTACACGATGCCATGACATTCTACACTACGCCATGATGTACAACGCGCATGTGACGAGCAGGGCGGGCGAGAGCTATGAGGGAACGGCGCGAGGCCGGTGACGCGAGTGTTAATGAGCATCACCTGCGAGGCGCACCGGCCTCGAGTCCCTCACGGAGGAGCTCCGGAGGCATAAAAGGAGGAGCGACGTCAGTGAAGGACGAGAGAGGACCAGGCCTGGACTTTATTTTATGTTTTATTATGTTTGTGTGGCCGGCAGACGTCCGCGAAGGTCTGCCGGCATTACTTTCGTTTTGTTCTTTGTTTATTTTGAATTAAACTTTTGATGAACGTTCGCCGGTTCCTGCCTCTTTCTTCCCACATTTACGAATTACGTTACATTTGCGCCGAAACCCGGGAGGAAGTAGGGACATGCTGTTGGAGAGCCCTCGCTGCTGAGGGGGATCGCGGTGCTGCGGAGTTCGGGCAGCGCGGGAGTGGGAAGACCGCAAGAGGCTGCCCGAGGCGGTGGTGCTGGAGCCTAGTGAAAGGTGGGACGGAGACCCGGATGCCGTGCTCCTGGGACGAGGTGGGGTGGCTGCCATCCAGGAGGGAGCGGAGGAGTCACCGCCGTCCGCCATGGGCCGTGGGCCAGCCTGCTGCCGTCCGCCATGAAGGGGAGGAGCAGGGGACGGGGGACTCGCTGTCGGCTGCCCTCAGCCGGAGGAGCCATAGCCGGCTGCCAGGAGGCGGTCGAGGATTGGGCCGTCCACCAAGCGTCCAGTGCCACCGCATGTGGCACCGCGAGGAAGAGCCTCTTGGCAGGCTGAGGACCGAGCAGCAGTGTGTCGGGGAACCAGACCAAGAATTTTTTCCTCTCTCCCCTCTCTCGTCCTGTCGCTCCCCTTGCTTCCGTCTCCTTTCTCTCGTCTCGTCTGTCCTTACCCCCAGGTGCTGCGGCCGCCGAGACAGGCCCCGGGGGGGAGTAAGCGCAGTCGCGGGAGTAGCGCGAGGGTCTGCCGGCATTACTTTCGTTTTGTTCTTTGTTTATTTTGAATTAAACTTTTGTTGAACGTTCGTCGGACAGTAAGTATTCTGATTAATTATTTTGTATAGTATTTTAAAATGTACAGTTTTACAAAAACTGTTTCTACGGGGCCATAATGTAACATAGAAGGTAATGGAGCCCTTTATACAATGTCGTGTATCTTTGGAAATAAATAATAGACAAATGGAGTCTTTAAACACCTCAGATGTAAAGTTATTCACTGTCAAAGTGACGCCAAAATGAATGGGAGTCAAAGGGGATGCTAACGCAAGTGAAGTTCTGCTACAAGATGGCGGCACCCGGCCGACTTCAACTTCCGGTCGACTTCCTTGGGCACTGGTTCCCGCCTCCTCCTTCCCACATTTACGAACTACGTTACAGCGTAGTATGTCATGTCATTGTGTAGAACGTGAACGTCATGCCGCATACTACATCTGTCACTTTTTTAATGTAACCACTGTAGTCACGTTGACTATTTTAATGATGTCTCTACTACTTTTCTAGACCAATGCTTTCTATGGGAGATAAAAAAAACCTTGGTTTTTATCAAAAATATTTTCATTTGTGTTCTGAAGGTCTTACGAGTTTGGAACAACATGAGGGTGAGTAATTAATGACAGAAATGTAATATTTTGGTGAACTAACCCTTTAAAATGTTAGTAGATAAAGACGTTTAATATAAAGTGGGGCCGAAGATAATATAATTGTGTGTGTGTGTGTGTGAAATCTGAAAGAGTCTCTGTAACACATTTTTATTAATTCTTATTATAGTCATCATAATTGATTATTACATTACGATGATGGCAAGCACACATTAAGAAGTGGTACCTATGTGGGAGACATAGGATTGAATCTGGCCTGAATATATGGTGCGTTCAAGTCTTCCTGGGAAGTTCGTATTTACGAGGTGGGAAATCGTGTGTACGACGGTAGGTGCGTTCAAGTCACTTTCGTCGGAGTATGATGGCGGTGTGCCTTCTCTAAATTAATTACACAAAATTACAACACTTCTGCTTCTAGAAAATGTACAGCAAATAATGTACATTAGTTGTATGTTGCTTTTTTATGTTTTTTAATTAATTTATGAAGCTGTTGTAAACTTTATTGTTGCATATTACATTTTTATACTGTGATGCTATTGTATTTTTTGCTGGGAATCAGCTTACTTTGTTGTAAATAGAAAAGCCTGACAATTCACTGCTAAATACCTGTAATATTGTGGTATTTCGCCATGTTTCTGACTGACACGCCCCCAACTCGTACAGATCGGAGCTTAAAGAAAATTACGAGCTTCCCACTGGTATTTACGACATTGTGGTGGCATTCATGTCAGTTCTGCTCGTAAATACGATCTTTCCGACATGACTTGAACGCACCAATAGACTGGGTAAACCGAGACTGATCTGCTGGCGATTTGATTTCGCCCGGCAAGTCAGTCTGGAAACCCGTACATTCATTTATACTGTGTCTGTTACACTTTTGCGGGAACCAATCACAGACTGGCTTATCCACCTTGCTCGCTATTGACGGGTATAACACGATGACGATAAAGAAGCGACGGCAAGCACAACCGTCAATCCAATTCCTTTTAACCTCTCGACGATGCTGAATGAATTCTTTAGTTTAGCAAACAAATCGCTCGAGTGGGTGTAAATACCACTCACTTTCATGTTTTTTTTCACAACCTGCAAAAATCGCTCGATGCCATTGCTGCTTCTGCAAACCGCTGTTCACTGCTACAAACCAATACAAACTAAACCTGTCTGGAGTTTTCGCGTCGCTTTGCAAAGTACGTCACCCGGATCGTTGATCTGATTGGTTGAAGGAATATCCAATTGCGTGAATAATGCTCGTTGATCACGCCTCTTGTGCAGTAGAAAATATATACAGACTCTCCAGACCAATGTTCAATTTTAAATTGAGCTTGGTCTGGTGATTGCCAGACAAGCCTGAATCTACAGTGCCTATTAATAACATACAGTAGCAAACATCCAACAAGAAGCTAAAAAAAACTATTCTGAGGTGAATCTGAGGTAGTATGTGTCTACATAAATAACTAAATGGATCTCCCAGTCCCTTTTATTTTGTGCAGAAAGACAGGACAAGTACTGTGGCTTTGTTGACGTGTGTGGCAGTACACAGTGTATGTGTGTGTTTTGATGTGACTGTGTACACATGAAAGTGTGATGCATGTGTGTGTATGTGTGAGCATGTGAGTCTGCTGGTGTGTGTGTGTATGTTGTGATCCCTTGAGATGAGGGGGGCAATCATCTGGCCACAGTGCACCGGGGGAACAGAGAGCAGTAAACGGGTCTCCATGGCAACCCCCTTCTGAGCCTGGCTCCCTCTAGAATGCCTGGGGTGAAGCTGAGGGTACATGGACGCTGTGTCTTTATGTACGTTTGTGTATGTATCTGTGTACAGTGCCGTTCAACCTTCTTTCACATCAGTGTCTCAGGAGAGATGTCTGATGCATATTTGGCTCATGGCATTGAAACAAACTCTTTGGAAGAAATAATAAACGCTTTTAGCAAGCATGCCATAAATACAAGATCATGAAAAACGGTTGACTTGCTGTGTGCTTGAAGGCTACAGCCACTGGGCACAGCATGTGTACTGTGAACTGCTTTTTAGTATCAGCAGCTGCCTGTAGCACAGTAGATGATATCTTTTACCTAACAGTAATATTGTGAAATATTATTACAATTTAAATTAACTGTTTTCAATTTTAAAATGCCATTTATGTCATTCATAACGTAGGGAATACCAGGACCCCAAAATATGGTTATGTAGGTACAAACACACACTCACACTACACATACGTTTTCTCCAGTGTTGCCAGATTGGGCAGTTTTGAATTTGATTCAGCGGGTAAAATTTCGGCTGGTTTGGGGTCAGTTTGGCAGTTTCCAAACATCTAAATTGGCTAACATCTAAAACATCTATAGGCTAATTGGATAAAAATATCAGATTTTGAATGTATAGCTGTATATTCAAGTGATCACAATGTCAGAGTGGCCTAAATATAAGTTACACGGTAAAGAGTGGGAGAGTGACTCTCAAAACGTGAATTACACCTGTGGAGGGAGATGACGTGAAAGCTCTTAGTTAATATCATTGTAACTCATAAATCAGAGCACAATTGAATAATTTAATCAAAATTGAAACTGAACATGGGACTATATGATCCTATCCTGCATCAGAACATCTTTTAAACTGTCCAGACATATCCTTGAAAGCTGCTGAATAGTTTTGACTGTGCAAAGTTACGTATTATGTAGCTTACGAAAGACTGTAGTTCTGTTAAAGGGGTCATTGATTGTGATTTTACTTTTTTAACTTTAGTTAGTGTGTAATGTTGCTGTGTGAGCATAAACAACATCTGCAAAGTTACGATGCTCAAAGTTCAATGCAAAGGGAGATATTTTCTTTTACAAAAATCACTTTTTAAGGACTACAACAAACGGCTGGCTACAATGAGCTTCTTCCTGGGTTGGTGACATCACAAACCCTAAAATTGACATGAACCCTGCCCCCGGGAACACGCAACAAAGGGGGTGAGGCCATGTTGGGCTGCTTAAGAGAAGAAGAGGAGTTGTAGTAGTAGAATGTTGTTACCATGCCATCATTCGCCAAACTGCTTTACAAACAAGGGTCAATTCAACGTTGGATCTGCACAAGATTAACATGTCGGCAACTCCATATTAACTAAATTTATAAATTTATACATAAATTTATCCACTAACCATTCAGAAATGTCCAGTTGCATTCTAAAAGTTGTAACATCTTCCTGAGTCTCTCCAACAGTGTCCGACTCTGGTTTGAACAATGTATGGCTGAACACCTTTACTGACAATCGACATTTTGGCTGCGTGAGATTCTCCAGCTTTGTTGTTGTTGAATATGCAAAGCGCAAGCCATTAAAGCTCCACCCTCTTCTGGAAAGGGGGCTGGTAGCAGCAGCTCATTTTCATTTAAAGGGACACAAACAAAAACGGTATGTTTTTGCTCACACCCAAATAGGGGCAAATTTGACAAGCTATAACAAATGATCAGTGGGGTATTTTGAGATAAACTTCTCAGACACATTCTGGGACACCAGAGACTTTTATTACATCTTTTAAAAGGGGTTTTAGTGCAACATGAGGGTAAGCAATTTAATTTTTATTGTATGTATCAATGAATGACTGTTTTGACTGTCACTGTGTGTGCATGAACTAGTATGGAATACCTGCTAATTATGTTGCTTTAAAGGTGCCCAAGAATCAGAATTTGAATTTACCTAGGCATAGTTGAATAACAAGAGTTCAGTACATGGAAAAGACATACATTGAGTTTCAAACTCCATTGTTTCCTCCTTCTTATGTAAATCTCATTTGTTTAAAAGACTTCCGGAAAACACTCGGATCTCAACATAACACCAACTGTTACGTAACAGTCAGGATCATTAATATATGACCCCAATATTTGCATAATGCCAGCCCATTCGATGCATTAGACAAGGAAAGGCAGTATTAACGGCTGGATCTGTCCACAGACAAGGTAAGCAAGCACAACAGCGAAAAATGGCAGATGGAGCAATAATAACTGACATGATCCATGATAGCATGATATTTTTAGTGATATTTGTAAATTGTCTTTCTAAATGTTTCATTAGCATGTTGGTAATGTACTGTTAAATGTGGTTAAAGTTACCATCGTTTCTTACTGTATTCACGGAGACGAGCCGTCGCTATTTTCATTTTTAAACACGTGCAGTATGTATAATGCATAAACACAACTTCATTCTTTATAAATCTCTCCAACAGTGTGTAATGTTAGCTTTAGGCACAGAGCATAGCCTCAAACTCACACAGAATCAAACGTAACCATCTAAATAAATACTTTACTCATATAATTCGAAGCATGCGTACAGCATGCATGACGAACATCTTGTAAAGATCCGTTTGAGGGTTATATTAGCTGTGTGAACTTTGTTTATGTGATGTATATATAGTCGAGAGCTCGTGGGGCAGGGAGCACATCTCTTAAAGGGGCCGTGCTGAAAAAATCAGTGCATAGTTAATGATGCCCCAAAATAGGCAGTTAAAAAAATTAATTAAAAAAAATCTATGGGGTATTTTGAGCTGAAACTTCACAGACACATTCAGGGGACACCTAGGACTTATATTACATCTTGTAAAAAAAACAATCTAGGTTACCTTTAAATTGGCTTATTCTGACTGCTGACATTGAAAATTATGCATTTGTTTTTCTGAGGGTATTGGTTAATTTCTTGAATGTTGTTTTGACATAGTCTGGTCGTCATATTTGGTAATTCTCTTTAATGTATTTGCCCTGATTTGATCCGTTTTCCTGGTAAAATTGATCTATTTTTATATTATTTTGTCATCATTATTTTGTTTAAAGGAGTTAAAAATGGTCCATATCAACATTGATTGACATGGCAAAACAATTATATCACATTATGTTGATAGTTAAAGTTTTGGGCAGTTTTTTGTTGGAGTAAGCAGGTTATGAGCTTTTGGGCTGTAAATCGTCCACCCAATCTGGCAACACTGGTTTTCTCTCATTTGCTCAATGAGTCATCACTATGTGACCATTTGCACACAGAAGAACATAACCGCACTCACGTCAGAGACATTCAGACACTGGCTCCATGTCTTGCACATATTTTCAGCAGGTTAAACTGCTCAAAGCCTGACATGTTCATTTAATAATAATAAAATCTCACTGTAATTGGATCACCACTTAAATTCTAACAACAGGTCTCAGAGGAACATGGCTAAATCCTGACAGCAAGACAGAAAATAAAGGTATTGTTTTGTTTATACCTATGTTCTGTTGAGATCGACTTTAACGGGACTTCAAGCATAAAAGAAGTATTAATATAAAAAAACATTTCTTTTCCCTTCCACTTGCAAACATTCCAAAATGTTTTTCTGACCAATTAAAAAGTCCAGTAGGCAGATATTACTGAAGTTTTAACTCTTCATTTTACCATAAATTACATGTTGCTTTCAGAAATTGATAAATAAGAGTCGTGAAAGTCACACGCATGAGTCTCATTTGACATTATCTGGTATCTCATATTAGCCATATCAGAATAGATTTTCAAACTTTCACACAGATACACACACACACACACACACACACACACACACACACACACACACACACACACACACACACACAAAAACTTTTAAGATACTATAAGATATTTTTTGACACATTTAGCTGGCTATGCAACATATTCTGCATAATCTTTTTGAAGATTGAACGAATACAATTTTAACAAATGCTTCTTTGTTTTAAATAAAGAAACTGTCATATCAGTGTTGCCAGAGAGCCATATGTTTGTATTCATTTGCATGTAAATGAAATTCACTGCATCACAGAGCATTGAGCTGCTAGTACCATACAGCCTGTAGGTGGCAGTATAAGAGCTCACATTTACATATACACCACATCAATATTTTATGATGCCTAATGAGAAGTTTTGAGCTTCAGTCAAACTGTACACACCAAAAACTGACCACGTCCATGTGCCCCTGGACCAGCTATCCTCTCTTGACATGATAAATCAATATCCTGAGACAATGTTTTGTCTAATTGTTGTACAATAAACAAAACCAAATAGAAATTTGCACCAAATAACATTCTTTGTTATCATACATTTGTAGATATTTATTCTAAGATGTTCACTACAATAATAATAATAATAATAATAGTAATAATAATAATAATAATAATAATAATAATAATAATCTGAATAGTAATTAAATCTTAAATAAAATGTATTTAAAATGCATATAAAATAAAATGTATTTAAAACTCATTTAATCTTTAATTTCCACTCAAATAATATTATTAAAATATTAAAAGTGCACACACACACACACACACACACACACACACACACAACAAAACACTCCTCAGCAAAGCTCTCTGAATTATGTAATCCATAGCGCCTAGAGCAACAATACTGTGACACAATAGAACAGAAACATGGCCAGTCACATATAAGACTAATGCCTTCCTCTCAAATCATAAGAGTTTTGTGTTTAAAGCATATATGCTTACTTAAAGTACATATATAATATATAAAGTATATATATAATGAAAAGTTCAACACTTAAACACATTACGGGCAGCAGCACAAACCATTTTCGCCCTCATCGCAAGTGAACCCGCGTTTAATGTCTGGGTCATATTTTCTTTTGCTCTGCATAGTTTTTTCATGATTGGGACAAGCATGTCAAACAACCTGCCCATGTTGGCTTATGCATAATTTGGCTACCAATTGCTGACAGATGAATCTGCAGTGTGAGTTTGACTGGACATAATTGGTAGCATTTCCTTAAGCACAATTATTTGTGCTTATCCTAACTTTGCACAATTATATGGTTAGCTACATTTAGCATTGTTTCACTCCCTTATAGAACAAGGCAGGTTTGATACATGACCTACTGTCAACAGCCCTTTCTTAGTTTTTATGTAAGGCTGGTTCAACAGGGGGTCATGGTAGCATTGAATCACTAAAAACTGCTGCCTGAAAAACACAATCTGAGCCCTCAAATCCAAACACAGGATCAATCTGGCTGACTTTATCAGAGTGAAATATGATTTGAAAAATTGTTTTTTTCATTCATCATAACCACTCCCCTTTCATACAAGTGCAGTTATGAAGGCAAATGCCATTTTAAAGCAGGTCTTTGTAGCATCCTTCTAACCCCCAAGCAGACTCACTTTCTTTCCCTGTTTTTATCTACTTCCTTGTTTCTCTCACTCAAACACTCACAAGCGAGCATATGCCCTTTAATTAAAGAGATGTGTTGGGATCAATCCCCACAATCTTAAGGTGTCTGATCAAACAGGTACAGAATGCATGTCTCCCAGCAGTTTCCTATCATTCTTTTGCTTTCCCAGACTCCCTCTCATTCATCCTCACACGGCTCTACCCCTGAGACCCAGCAGGCTTTTAGCGTTACAGCAAGCCCTGGAGAAATGTGAGCCAAATGTGTCTGTGAAAGTGAGAGCTTGTTGATCTGAGCAACTGTGTATTTTCAGTTGAAAGAGAGAGGATATGAGCATTTTTGTTTGTGTGTGTGTGTGTAAAGCTGGCTGTACGCCAAGCAGTTTTTTCTGTATTTTACAATTGTTGCTAGTCAGCTTATATGATTTGACCTTAGTGAAATCGTGGGCAAAAGGCAAGGCACATCAACTGTCTTGTACGTCAGGCTGTGCAGTATACATCTTTGCAGACTGTGGTCACGACTGACAGCGCTGACTATGCATTTTACATCATCGGTCTCATACCGTCACATTCTGACATTCTCATTTACACAAAATTTAACATGTCAATGTCTGGGTTGAATATATGGTAGGCAAACAATCAGTTCTCGCAATCAACGTGTTGGATGCAGGAGGACTCGGCAGGAGTAAAGACCGGAGAGACTCCGACAAGGGCCAAAATGTTATGGCCAGCAGTGTTGAGAATAGTCGTCCGATGAGGGAAAAACCACAAACCTGAGACAGAGTGTTGGACATCCAAGATGGGGCAGTTGTGGTCTAATGATTAGAGAGTCTGACTTGTAACCCAAAGGTCGTGGGTTCAAGTCTCAGGAGTGAATTCAGTGCTCTCTTCCACTCTCATTTCCCACAAATGAGGTGTCATTGAGCTAGGCACCTAAACCCCCAATCACTCCCCAGGTGCCACAGCAAAAAAACTAAACAAAATGGCTACCCACTGCTCTGGGTGTGTGTTCACTACTCACTGCTGTGCAAACACAAATTCCGAATATGGGACACCATACTTGGCCACACGTCACATCCCTCACTTGAAAGATTCATTGACGTGTGAGGGCAACAAGATGGTATTGTCGGAACCGACTGAAAGGCCTACTGTGGCACAAGTCACAGAAAATTGTAATGATGGTGCTGGGAGGAATGTGTCACAACACACAGTACATACCTACAGTGGGCACACAAATGTCAGAAATAGACCTTGGAGCAGTGGAAGTCCCGTTTTCTTTAGCATCACGTGGATGGCTGTGTACGTGTGCGCAATTTACCGGGGGAAGTAATGCCACCGGGATACATGGTGGGAAGATGACAGATGGTGGAGGAAGTCTGATGCTCTGGGCAATGTTCTGCTTGGAAACCCTGGGTCCAGCCTTTCATGTGTTTGACACTTGCCACCTACATAAATGTTGCAAACTAGGTACATGGCAATGGTATTCCCTGATGGCAGTGGCCTCTTTCTGCAGGATAATGCACCCTGCCACACTGCACACATTGTTCAGGAATCGTTTGAGGAACATGACCACTGTTGCCCTGCCCTCCAAATTCCCTAGATCTCAATCTTATTGAGCATCTGTAGGATGTGCTGAACTAACAAGGCCTATCCATAGCAGCTCCACCTTGCAATTTTATGTTACTTGAAGGATCTGCTGCTAATGTCTTGGTGCTAGATACCACAGGACACCTTCAGAGGTCTTGAGTTTATGGTCTGTCCAGTTTTGTCGGCACAAAGAGGACCTACATCAATGTTTTGGCTTATCAGTGCGTTGCCACGCTCAAAACCAAATAAATATCCTCTACCTTAAAAATACATTGTGAGATATAGTCACAATAACAATTAACAAAGTCATAATTGTGAGATATAGACACATTGCAGCATATAAAGTCACACTGTGTGATATAAAATCAATTATGAGAAATAAAGTCACAATTGTGAGACATAAGGTCAGTTATAAGAAACAGTTGCAATTGCAAGATTTTACAAATGTAATATTTACAAATGTAAATGATTAAGTCACATTCTGACATACTGTAACGTCAGTTATAAGAAACAAATTCGCAATTGAAAGAGATATGTTGTGAGAAAGTCACGTTATGAGATAAAAAAGTCGTATTGCAAGATATTTGGTTGTTAAGTCTGATGTCTCGTGGCAGAGCTTCCAGGTCCAAACGCTCTATCTCAAACCACAAGAAAACAACAAATAGTGCAAATATACACACACAATGTGGTGTAATACTTTTTGACACACTGATTCATTTGTGCTCCTGAATGCTTCCTGAAGCATTGTTTTGAAATCGGCCATCACTAAATAAGTCGTTATTTAGTTTTTTTTTGGCGCTCCAAAAACATTCTCGTCACTTTATAATATTAACATTGAACCACTGTACTCACATGAACTGATTTAAATATGTTTTTAGTACCTTTATGGATCTTGAGAGAGGAGGTGTCCATTGCTCCCTATGTAGGCCTCACAGAGCTATCGGATTTCAACTAAAATATCTTAAATTGTGTTCTGAAGATTAACGAAGGTGAATAAATAGCGCTCATAAAAGTGAAATGAGTCGAGGCTTGGACCCAGAAACAGCGTTCCTTACGTCACGACTTAACAAGCGGATAAGCTCAGCTATAAGAAACAAAATTGCAATTGCGAGATATATAGTTGCATATACTCTGAGGTAGACACAGGCTTTAATAGTTGACTGCTTATGTTGTAATTTTGATAGTAAGATCTTCACTTAAAAGGAACGCTCATTAACAAGAGACTTTGTTCTACAACAAGAAATGTGGCAAAAATCATACAGCATGCACATTGATTAAGAGTGTTAAGTGTAAGCTGACCAAATGAGTGGGTGCATGTTCAGTAAAAGGTGTGAGAATTTGTGTGTGTTGCATGTTTCCTCACTTTCTTACCCTTGGATCAGTCTCCTCACACACAAACAAATGCAATGTCTAGTTGAGTAATGCGATCAGCGTACGGTTTTCGTAAGTGTTGATTACATGCCCAGAATTGTTACTTCATCATTAAGCGTTACATCTCACCACAAACAGAATGAGCCTACTGTGTACACATTAATAAGATCAACTGATCATGTAATGAGCTAAATCACACACACACACACACACACACACACACACACACACACACACACACACACACACACACACACACACACACACACACACACACACACACACACACACACACACACACACACACACACACACACACACAAAACAGCATTTGATGGGATTTGAGATTAAGTTCCACTAGCTCTAAATAACATGAATGGTTCAGTGGGAATGTGCCTGTATGCATGAAGACAAGCAATCAAACCTCAACAGGTTTCTGTATGTTAGTGTACATTGACTGATTTAATTAGTCTGCAAGAGAATCATTTACTCCAGACAACAACTTTCAAGGCCTGGAGGCTCTAATACATAACAGTGTAACAGGTAATGACTCTTCAAAACTTTCTCAGTGCATGAACTTCTGCTGAGAAGGGAAGCTGGATTCAATATAATATTGATGCAAAGAACATACAAAATGCTTGACAATATTTTTTTCTGCCAGACTTACGTTGGTTTGGAAGCCTCTGCCTGGTCAGTCTGAAGTTTCTGTCCACCTTCCACCTCCATGGTGCAGTAAACAATCCGGTTTGGAGCTAAAGACTTCAGACCCTGTACCTCCATAATCACCACCTGTGGGGAAAACAAAAGGAGATCTATAGAGACGACTCCTAAGGGAACTAGATGCTTGGGAGAAAATATAAATAATAATTCACTTTTTAGTGGACATTACGTAAACACATTTTCCATAATGGCAAAACCAATTTTGTTTTTGGTTTTATGGTGTTTTGCATCTTTTTTGAAGTTTAAAAGCTCCAGTCCCCAATCATGATTTAATGAGGGAAAAACACATTATTCAGAATTTCTCAATTTATTTTCCCTGTTCGAAAGAAAGTAATTTGGGTTTGGAACAACGTGAGGGTGAATAAATGATCACAGAATTTTAATTTTGGGGGGAATTAATCCTTTGACGTTTGAGATAAGTTCCACCCTCATCCAAGCACACACACAGCAGTCGTGCATGAGGAGAGAGGATGGGAGATGTGTCAGATAAAGCCGTCATCACAAAGGTATCAGTGAAAGGGGAACAAGCTGTTAACACACGACATACATCACATGGTTTTATTGCCCTCTTCTTCAGGGAATATCTCCTCTCAGATACTGTCACTTGATTAAAGCTAGCTTTATAGCAGGCTGTCAGTGCCACTCAGGATTTTCTCTGTGGCTTGTGCTAAATAAGGCTTGTCTACACACCCACACACACACACATAAACACACACACACAAATTCAGAACTCTCCTGTCCTCCTTTAAACCTGCACAATGAAGAGAAGATTTCAATTTCAATTTGTCACTCTCTGCAAATCAAAGACCAGAATATCGCTAATGCACCAACAAGGTCTGTTATATTTGACAGTGACATGCAACATGCTGTAATGAGATATTCAAAACAATAGCTGTGCAAATTACATTTTCACCCAATAAACGGGAACATAGAAATCCTATGTCAAGTCAGTGATGAATGTCAAGACCATCACAGATTCAATTATTTAATCTGGACATTGTTTTAGACTGATGATCAAATCATTCTATCAAATCAAGCTACAACAAGATGGTGGTGAAAAGGAAAGAGTTGATGCTGTGTTTGTTTCATGTGCTCATATAAATTCGCTTTTCTTAAGTGTGGGCAATGAGATTTGGTATTCTGGAAAGTTCAATGTTATAAAAAGATCTGAAACAAGGCCAAAAAGTAATGGATGAGAAATTCAAAAAAGCACTATCATTTTAAATTTTGAAACTCTTTAACCACTAAGTAATAACAGCCCAAATTTTGAACACAAATGTACATGATCTTGAATGCAGAGTGTATATATACAGTAAACCTATAAACCTATTTGGGTGGGTATTTTGCATTTCACAGATGAACTTCGTGATTTTTTCTCTTGAACGAATCAAATGTCTGTGTTTTTCAAACAAGACTTTGGTAACAAAAAAGAAAACAGGAGAAAATTACCTCATTACCTAAATTTGTTTTTCTCAGGGATCCTTTGAGAAATCTAATTACACCTCAATAGGACTATCTGAATATGTGTAAGTATATTATTTTTAACACTTCTTTTATTTGGTCCTTTGTGATTTACATTAACTACAGCTAAATTTAATGGGAGACATGATGAAAAAAATAAATCAACAAAGACAGTTTGATACCGGAAACTGCTCAAAATGGCCCTTAAAGGCATTGAAAGGAAATCAAGACCATCCAAATAGTGATTTAGGCCACGTTCACACTGTCAGTTTTTGGGATTGACAACCGCATTTACTTACAGGTGTGAGTCTCGAATTTCTCGTTCACACAGCAACTTACAGCAGCATCTCGAATACTCTCTGTATGAACGTTCAACGAGAGTCAAACCTGTTTTCTCTTACAGAGAGGACAGAGTCCAGCTGAGCTGCGAGTTCATCCATAAAATCTTCATTTACGGTCTTCAATGAACACATGCGCTAGCTGGACACCTATAACCATTGCACTCGTATCTCACGTTCTTTATAGCACCTCACGCTGCCATCCATGACACGGCATTTGAGTCGTGCATGGAATACAAAACTGATGGGAGCGGCTCTGGTGGGGAACAGTGACTGGATCTAAAACCATCAGATGACACAATGCTTAGCTCTCCCTCACTGTAAGTTACCGAAAGTGAAACCACATACACGAAACCCCTTAGCGTAGCGGCTCTCTCCTACTGTATGACGTGACAGACAACTAGTTGTCCAGTGCGGTTCCGTTCACACACAGCAAATATTTCAAGTATGCGAGTTGTGAGTCCTGAAAATTTACAGGTGTGAGTTTGATTATAGAATGCGGTTGTCACTCCTGTAAATAACCGTACTGTGTGTGAACGGAACCGTATTAAGGACTCAAATACAGGATGGACAACCGTATTCTACCGCTGTGCGAACGTGGTCTTAGAATTTTAAGAAGTCATGTTTCGACCTCAATATTATTTGAACATGCTATGTTCTGATTCAGGCTGAAATGTTAAGCAGGGACAAGTACCTCCAGAGTGAAAGACAAAACTACATCAGACTTGGAGAGCTGATTCTCGTCCTCTTGGCCCATGTCAATAATGGAGGTGTTGTGGCCTCTCTTGAGCTTCTGCAGTTTGAACTCTCCACCTTTAGACACTGGCATGCTCTCCAGATTGGCCATCAGCAGGTTCACTGATGACTTCAGCTCCTCAATGTACATGGCCTCCATGTCCCTGGACACAAACTTAGGGAATCTGCCAGCCTATTCAAGGTGTTAAAAAGAGAGAGAGAGAAAAAAAACAATTCTGGCCAAGAGGGACAAAACAAAACATTGGGACATTTTGTGCCTTGGAATAAGCTACTTTATAACCCTGAAAAGAACAGTATCCTACAGCTTCATATGTAATTGTATGAGATTGGAACACATACTTTTGTGAACTGATCAGCCATTTGGAGTCGTCCATCCAGCTCTCTTCTAATCTGGGCAGCCTGTTCATCAGGATTATCCAGCTGTAAGACACAAACATTTTAGTGCATCTAAACTGACATTCCTGACATCATTTTTCCTCTGTTACAGGATCAACCCATTTATCTGAACTTCACAATTACAATAAATAGTGCCAAAATATCTCAGCTCAAATGAAAGTTCATCACCTTCCAATGCTCATATTTACTGTGTATACATGGAGAACAGTTCATTAAATGTTCATAAAAGGGCAATATAGATCAGAGCTGAAAAAAAAAACAAACAAAAAAAAACAAAGAATCCTGAAAAAATATTAAGTATAAAAATATTTAAAAATATTACGTGTTTTCCACGTTTCCATATTGATAATAAT
Organism: Chanodichthys erythropterus; assembly: GCF_024489055.1. Classification (NCBI taxonomy): domain Eukaryota; kingdom Metazoa; phylum Chordata; class Actinopteri; order Cypriniformes; family Xenocyprididae; genus Chanodichthys; species Chanodichthys erythropterus. The sequence goes on from NC_090226.1 coordinate 16,412,710, forward strand.
ATGAAATGTTTCCTGAGCACCAAATCAGCATATTAAAATGATTTCTGAAGGATCATGTGACACTGAAGACTGGAGTAATGATACTGAAAATTCAGCTTGGCCATTACAGGAATAAATTACTTTTCAAAATATATTAAAATAGAAAACAGTTATTTTAAATTGTAATAATATGTCACAATATTAGTTTTTATTGTGTTTTTGAACAAATAAATGAAGCCTTGGGAAGCATGAGACACTTAAACTCAAGAACAGTAGTGTATTTATATAAAATAAATTAAAACTGCATAAGTTACCAAGACTTGTTTGCAGAGAATACATCTTGAATTAAGTTTTAAGCATAAATCCTTATGCCTTATCATACACCCGGCGTAATATGGCACCAGGTGGGACGCAAGTGTTTTTTGCCAGTTTCAGCCCGACACAGTTATCATTTTCATGTCCTGCGCCACATTGTTTAAATAGCAAATGCATTTGTGCCCATGGGCGTGCTAGTCTGAAAACAAGGTGTGTTCAGGCGCATTGTTGGCGCTTTACTATTTTGAGGCAACTGAAAACAACTGTGCCATTGACCAACTGAAACCTGGTCTAGAGTCAATGGTGCAATATTTGTTTTATTATTTAAAGAGCACGTTAGTGATATGCCTAAAAGTGTTGTCCCTATTCATCTCCCATTCCCTTTAAAAGCCAGTTACGCTCACTATTTACATGGCGGAATTTGCAAGCGGAAAAACTGAACCCTTCTCAGATACAAAACAGATACCATCGAAAGCATTTTTATCTTTCCTGCACACAATAATAATCTTTTACACTGTAATCCTTTTATTTTTAATATTTGGCATTGAAAATTATGTGCTACTGCACGTCCCTGTGTGTGTAATAAGCACGTTGTGCACCCGCATATATGTGCATACTACTAACGCACTCTTTAAATAACAAAACAAATATTGTGCCATTGACTTTAGACCAGGTTTCAGTTGGTCAATGGCGCAGTCTATTTCAGTTACCTCAAAATAGTAACGTGCCAACAATGCGCCTGAACTCACCTCGTTTTCAGACCAGCACGCCCATGGGTGCACAAATGGGTGCAAATGCATTTGCTGTTTAAACAATGTGGCACAGGACGTGAAAATGATAACTGCGTTGGGCTGAAACTGGCAACAAAAAAACAAACAAAAAAACACTTGCGCATTGCACCGGATGTATAATAGCGCCCTTAGATCATGTGCTTAGATCATTAAAACAGGGCCCATTATGTTAGATGTACCATACCAAATAAACCTCAAGCAAATTGTATTCAATATTTAATGCCTGAATAGCTTTCTGCAAGCCTCGATCCCATACACGCACAGCTCTCTCCATTTGAAAACCTTAATTAGTCTTTTCTAGCAGGACTTTTATTAGATTAGAGGCCAAAATCCATCAGCCATTTGTCATCATGTCACTAAGAGAAGGGGACTTCCGAATCTCTGTTAAAAATGGAAGCATGAACTACTGATCCTGACACTAATATAAAACGAGATTAATGTACGCTTACATCACAAACTATTTGTAATAATTACAAAATATGCATGTTTTTAAATTTATACACAGATATCTGCACAAACTTATGAACATATACATACATACATATACATAAAGCTAGCAGTGCTTAGCTATGGTATGGAATAAAAATAGTATGGAAGTCAATGGGGTCCCATCAACTGTTTGGTTACACACATTCTTCAAAATATCTTCTTTTGTGTTCAGGAGAAGAAAGAAATTCATACAGACTTGAGGGTGAGTAAATGATGACAGAATTTTCACTTTTGGATGAACTATCCCTTTAAGCTAACACTAAGCTCTCCAAGCCAGAAGATTCATACTCGCTAAGAATAGGACTGAGCTAAGTATTTTTTTTTAATTAGCTAATTTTGTATTTCCATTATTCAAGGCCCAGCTAAAAACTGAAACCATTAGATGGTGGCCGGGATGTTTAAAATTTCTGTTGCAAAAATCAAACAGAAAGTCACTTTTCATCCAACAAACTTAGTGGTTTATGATTCAAGACCAAAGGACATGTCTTTAAATACCCTGCATGTTCCATTCTAAAAGGTTCTGAACTAATGGTGAGTTCAGAGCCTTACGAAGGAGGAATTGGCCAGTCAGTTGCGTTGTTGGGTGGAGGGCCATCTGGACAGGCTGTGGCCATGGTGTCCCCCTTCCTGTCTCCAGCTGGGCTAAATTCAGTACTCAAAAAGCTACAAACACCTACACCCTTCCATGAGGATTCCTACACACAAGTGAGAGTACACACGCCAAAGCACTCATATGGAATACAGAATAATGAGTGCATATAATTGTGCAGGAATACACAATTCAAACACATGCTCACATCATACACGCATGAATTCATGTAAAGATTCTGTCAGTACACACACTCGCATGATGCCAGTGTGTGGGTGTTTTCATAATTACATGCTTAATGATATCGAGAATAACATGACGAGTGTGCAAGACACACATTAAACCTCATCCAAGATCAAAAATATTTTCCACAGAGAATACACCTGTGCTATGATTACTAGATTAACAATTTCAGTCATGTTGTTCCAAACCTTCTATTTCTTCACAAAATATATTCTGAAAGTCAATGGGGTCCAAACAACATTGAACATTTTTTTTTCTTCTTCTTATTTCATTTGCAGCTCTTGCCATCAGTGTTGAGTAAGTTACTCTATAAAGTAATTAATTACTAGCTACTAATTAAATCTTCAACAGTGTAATTAGATTACTGTAATACTCCCTCTAAAAGTAATGCATTACTTATTACTAATTACTTTCTAAATCCTATATCAACTTCAGCCAGTTAAACAATACAAGGATAGACATGAGACTGGCCTTTTAATTTTTTTAAATAAATAATATAAAATTACATAAATTATATTTAGATCTAATTAAATTTTGATGTTAAATCCAGTACTTTTTTATACAGAATTGATTTATACACAGGATTTAGTTAAATTTTATCAGAAGTGACTGTAATTAAACTTCCAAGAGAAAAGTACTTAAACATTGAACAGTTATTTTTTTCTTTCTTATTTCATGTCCAATAATGACTAATAAAATCATTGAGGGCTGTAGTCTGCTCCATAAATCTACTGTATAAACTTTGAACTTTAGATCATTGACAGAAAATCTGGTACATACTGTAGTTTATTCTGTGACAAAGCTCATTTCAGAAGAGAAATGACTCTCATAAATAACAACCAACAACTCTCATGGCAATCAACCATTCTATCGTGACACCTTTGTCAACCAGACAAAATAAGAAGCCCTTATTTTAACTGCCTGATAACACTTAATTGAACTTAAAAACACTTAGTGAGTCAATGATATATCTGTCACCTGTATAAAATGTGCATTAGACTATGTAAACTCAAAAGAAACAAAGTTTTTGTGTTATCAAGTACTGCATTTGGAAATTAAAACTTCTAATCATTGAGAACATTAGTGGAAACTTTTTGGCTCCAAAAATATTTAGAAATGTATGCAGAAAAATTACACCTGGTAAATGTAACATTGCAATATTTATTATAAAATATATTTATTGGAAAATATTCCATTACCATCTAGGCTAAGCCTTAAACAGAACTGCTCTGACGGCTACCCATTTCTGCTAGGAATGATACTGTTTCCCCTAAATGGCATTTTTGAGTCCGGTCACAAACATGCTAACAGTGATATTAGCTTTTCAAGCTGAGCACAGCATGGTTCTCCTCCTGCTGCTCTGGTAGACTGAGCCAGTCAATGCTAAAGATGAATCAGCGTTCAGTCTTTCTCACACATGCCTCACTTCTCTGCTGCCTCTCTTTGTGTTGACACTACAATGACAAACCAGCTAACAAGAAAGAAACTGCCACCATGGCCATTTAACTTCTCTGTGAGGCTTTTGATTAGGTTTAAATTTAATTATCTGCTCTGGCTTTGAGCCAGGCCGATCTTAAAAGTGAAAACTAATGTAAACCAGATATATGGCATTGTTTTAAGCAACCGTGACACCTTTGATACCCTTGGAACCAGATTTAGAGAGGTTATTATAAAGTCAATGAAGCTTGATAAAATGTAAAAGATGGGTTCTGCCAAACAAGGCCTTCAGATGAAAATAAAAAAATAACCAGAAGTGCCATGACACATGATAACTTTGCTGAGATTTTCATGCACTAGTAAGGGAGCAATCTGTGATGTCATTGCCTGATGATAATCAGATTTGGTGTAAACAAGACATATGTAATTAAATTAATGTGGCTAATCTAAGCCAGTCAAGGCAGAGCCTTGAGTCTGGCCTGTGTGTGTGTTATGTGAGTGGAAGGTGAGACCAACAAAACTGAGAGCCAGACATTGTCATGAGTATCAACAATTTCTCAAAAATTAATAATAATAATAGTAATAATAATATACCCCAAAATTGAAATCCTGTCATTATTTAGACAATCTCATGTTGTTACAAACTAGATAATTTTTGTCCATGAAGAGAATCATTTGCAGCTCTTGCCATCAGTGTTGGGTAAGTTACTCTAAAAAGTAATTAATTACTAGCTACTAATTACATCTTCAACAGTGTAATTAGATTACTGTAATATTCCCTCTAAATAGTAATGCATTACTTATTACTAATTACTTTCTAAATCCCATATCAACTTCGGCCAGTTAAACAATACAAGGATAGACATGAGATTGGCCTTTTAATTTTTTTTAAATAAATAATATAAAATTCTTCAACTGACCAAAGTATTTAACACAAGTATTTAACATACATTTTAACATTTAACATTTAACATCAAAATATAACATCTAATTAAATTTTGATGTTAAATCCACAACTGTTTTATATAGAATTGCTTTATACACAGGATTTAGTTACATTTTATCAGAAGTGACTGTAATTAAATTTCAAAGAGAAAAGTACTTAAACTACAGTAATTAATTGTAAAGTTGGGCCAGGCAGATGAAGATGATGGAAAAGCAGGGAGAGGAGGATTTTAATATCAGCCATTGAACTTTATTAATAAATGAAACAAAAGAAGATAATCCAACAGGAATCACAGGAATGAAATGACAAACTTAACCAGAACGAGGTGTGCAACATAAATAGTAACCAAATGATGAATAAACCATTAGTAAATGATAAGTATATGATTTATTGATGAAGCTGTAAGCTGGTCTGTGTTCAAAAGCACAAACATGCAGGCATGCTACAGTACTGTTTTTCACAAGAGTAATTTATTTGTTTTGAAGTGGATAAACATTTATAAATGCCTTACAGTCAGATGATTCCAGTGGGTTATGTTAAATCTTTTCACTCATAGTACAGACTTGTGTTCTGATAAAGTCAACCTCTGAACTGGTTTTACCTTCCACTGAAGCTCACATCAGGTGCACAGCAGTCTATACCCTCACCAGTCAGCACTTACAATGCAGTACACACTACAAAGTGTTCAACACCTGCTATAGATGATGTGTAAACACATGGATAAATCATTTACAAAGTTTTCTGCATCCCCTATTCTAAAGTGTAAACTATTCATCACTTGTAAATGTTACATATCATTTGTAGACCTTTCTTACCTGTTACAAATCATTTGTATATGTATACAAGTCATTTATAACGCTTTCTGCATCCCCTATTCTAAAGTGTAAACTATTCATCACTTGTAAATGTGTTACACATCATTTGTAGATCTTCCTGTTACACGATCCATCTCATTCCATCACTTTACCCAAGCCTAAACTTTACATTATTTTTTAATATATAAATTAACAATCTGCCACCATTTAATCAGCACTTAATCATTTAATTTTTATTTTGTTTTTCATGGGACAGCTCCTCACCATAACATGAAAATGCACCATAAACCTATCGTAAACATAGTTCATTATTTTGTGCATTTTATTCCAAGTCTTCAGAAGTCATACAAAACCACCGTGTGAGGAAAAGATTCTAATTCCGTAATATAATCATTAAGCATTAATAATCGTACATATCTGCCATCTCATCCATTAAAACGTTCAAAATTGGTGCTTCAAACAATACAACAGTCAATGCGGCAGTGACGTCAAACCTCACTCCTTATTGGCTGATTTGCGACTACCATAGAGTGCTTGAGACATGCCAAATTTGAGTTGCTGTGTTGAGTGAGATGCAGCGCGATGCTTTGGAGCATGAAAATGCAGATCAGAGGAATGTTGGCATGTAAACACTTTAATTTCATTCTGTAACTCACACAAAATTATGTTTTGCTGTCAGAGCACTGGTAATATAGCACACGTGTCGTTTTGTCTGTTCTTTATACTGCTTCTTAATGTTTTAAATAAATTATTGTGACTACATTTATCTGCCTATTACACTACGTATATTGTCAAAATGGTTATGCTTAAGGTTATAGGGTGGAGTAAGGAGCTTAAAATTATTCTTTTTATACAAGAGTATATCAACTAATATAACACTCACTGTAAATATATCTATATTGTGTTTTTATTTTTGTGAAGTTGATAAAAAGTGGTCATGTTAAGGTATAAGGGTTGAGTTATGGGCTCAAAGATATCTATATAATAGTAAAATATATTTGCATAAAAATATTATAATTTTTATATAAAAATATAATTTAAATACCTAATAAGGGATTTGTATATATTTTATATTCTGTAACTGAAAGGTATACCAGAACCTTTGCATATGGCAAATAAATGGTAAATTTACAGTTTGTACATAATTTATAAAGAAGATCTGCAAATGATATGTAACACATTTACAAGTGATGTATAGTTTACACTTTAGAATAGGGGATGCAGAAAGCATTATAAATTACTTGTATACATATACAAATGATTTGTAACAGGAAGGAAGGTCTACAAATGATATGTAACATTTACGAGTGTTGAACACTTTGTAGTGTGTATTGCAGTGTAAGAGCTGACTGGTGAGGGTATAGACAGCTGTCTTCTCTGACACACATGGAGTGTTTAATTGCTTTGCACCTGATGTGAGCTTCAGTGGAAGGTAAAATCGGTTCAGAGGTTGACTTTATCACTAGATCCCACACACTCCACACAGAACACAAGTCTGTGCTGATGAGTGAAAAGATTTAACATAACCCCACTGGAATCATCTGACTATAAGGCATTTATAAATGTTTATCCACTTCAAAACAAATAAATTATGTTTGTGCTTTTAAACACAGACCAGCTTACAACATCATCAATAAATCATATACTGATCATTTACTAATGGTTTGTTCATCATTTGTTCATGATTACCATCTACTAATGATCTGTTTGATTTATTTCATGATTTAAACATTTTTTAAGATAACTTACAACACATTTGTAAATTGTGAGCCCATACCACTTATTAATCATTTATGAATGTATATTGTCATGTTTTGTAAATTATTTGTTTATCATTAACTAATAACTTATAAATGACTTATAACTGAATTAATAAAACATTCATAAAATGTTAACATATAACTTATTAATCGTTTATGAATGTATAGTCATGTTTCATAAATGATTTGTTCATCATTAACTAATAATTTATTAGTGACTTATGACTGAAAGTTATTATAAAGTGTTACCCAGCTAGAAGTATGCTGCAATAGCAGGCTAATCAGCTAACAGCATGCAGCAATGGCTAAATGGTTAACTTGTGAGGTACCTGAAAGACTACAATGACTAATTATAGCTTCTGTCTTTGGTTATAATAAGATCCAACATACAATTTAAAAAATGTTTAATAGTTACAAGTGTCAAGCTATCATTTTCTTCAGTGTACCATACTGGCATAGTGTTTTGTAGCATTTGCTTCAATCTAACAGCAGAGCACACTAACAACACAGTCCCACTCTCCATGGATAAATCTAAAATTACCTGATGTGCATTCAGAATGTTCAAGAGTGCTTCTTAAACTGTGTTAGTTAAATATTTAGCCTGTTTGGTGAAGTTAGTTCTTCTGGGATGGAGGCAACTCAGTGTAGAGCTGATTAGCGTAGGTGTAACAGTGGTTAGCATCCAACACTGCATGATGGAGGCGTACAAAACTAGCAGGGGGTGAACTTTACTGCTAGACATCTGATTTCATGTTTTTTTTTTTTTTGTTTTTTTTTTTTCAAAGCAGAGTGTTACACCCACAACAAAAACTGTAAAATTAAAGTATAGGCATACATCGTTTTATTGTAAACATCTCTGCAACGGCAATCTTAAACCAGAGGGAAATCTTTAAAGCTCTCTGCTTCTCCAACCACTAGGCAGCAAAAATTTGCTTAGTCTTTATCTGTTTCACATGAAGAAAATGGACAGAAAAGCTATAAGGAAAAAGTCAAATCAATAAAAAATTTAATTGAATCAATATTCCAGTTTCAGCATGTTTTTGAGGGCAGGACGATAGTCTAAGAAAGGGTCACAGTGTTAATCAACATTACAGACAGAGAAAAACCACTAGAGAAAGAAAAGCAGAGAACAGAACAATATCAAGATCTCTAACGACAGAGCAAATTATTCTAGCTATAGGAAAAACCCTGGTCTGATTGCCCAGGGCGCTGCTCCTGGTCAATAGTGAGGAGATGGTTAATAAGAAGTAATCTATTCTTGTACTGAGTACAGGTGAGGGGACAGTGGATCTTGGCTTGCCTTGCTCTATGATGATGAAAGAGAGGAAAATGGCTGCCATCCTCATATCAAAAATGCATGTGATGAATCAGTGCATGAAGACAATTATAGAAGCATGGGTTAGTGCAAGAGGAACATGACTATGGGCGAAAAAAGCACATTATACACACAGGTGCACACAGTCTCTTGTAATAAAGCTAATCTAATTGATTTTTAAAAGCACGGTTCCCTTTAAATCCATGTCTTTAGTGTATGATCTACTCTGCATGTGAATAAACACACACACATACACACAGGTTTCATATATTTGATATGAAAATGTCAAATAAGCCTATATACATGGGACAGGGTTTGTTTTATTTGAACCCACTATCAGCTTATTTTGAAAATATAGGATAGCAATATATTTTAGAGTCTGTAATGAAAGGCCACATCCCAGAAGCAAAAATAAAATAATTGCCGTGTCTAGCACATAAAAACCAACTGGGATATATATACCTTGACAGCGAAAGGATAAATATTATGTATTACAAAAAGCATTACTTCCCAATATAAACCTCAAGAAATCTGTCACTACGTTATGAAAATAATATCACTGTACTAATGAGGGTTAGGGTTACATATCCTGGGGGAAGCATATATAATTCAATATATACTTACCTACTTGTAGGTAGCTTTGTATTATGATATGGCAGTAATCCTCAATGTTTGGGTTCGTTAATATTTCTTAATGTTTTTGAAAGAACTCTCTTTATGCTCAACAAGGCTGCATTTATTTGATCAAAAATGTACATTGTGAAATATTACAATTTAAAATGTTTCTTGTCTATTTTAATTTATACAACAGTTCTTTCTGATTCTCGAATCTGATTGGCTGAGAGCCGAGCGATAATCTCCCAGTATCAGCACTGGTACCGTTATTCATATTCATCATTCTAATATGCAGCCTGATTTTCTGCTTAAGAAACATTTCTTATTATCAATGTTAAAAACAGCTGTGCTGGTTAATATTTTTGTGGAAACTGTGATACTTTTTGGGATACTGTGATATTGTGAGAATTTCAAATGTATTTGGAATAGAAAGTTTTGTAATATTATAAATGTCTTTACTGTTACTTTTGATGAATTTAATGCATCCTTGCTGAAAAAAGTAATATTTCTTTTAAAAAAAAAACTTTTGAACAAGTGTAATTTAACTTTTTTTATTATTATTAATATATAACTAATAATATATTCTGGCATTAATAGTCAAATTAATAAAAGGAATAAACAGCTCAAGTTCGCAAGAAGCCAGTAGATGGCAGTAATAATGTTTATTATTAAAAACAATAAATGCCAAAACATTAACTGTATAAGTGCACATTTGTGTTTCAGCCTTGTTTCATGTCATGTGATGCTGTTGGGAAAATATACTCATCCTTTTCAAAGTTTTGCATGGTGGTTGAAAGCTTGTCACTCATGGCACAACTCCTGATGGAGGCTTTGGCACTACAAATCTGCATGTAATCCCTGTCTGCTATGCAGCTTACCTGCCACTTTTTAATATTCTAAGTATTTACCGTAGTTCTGCCATGGTGACTAGCCAACTCAATCCCATTACTCTAGCCACAGATTTCAGCTGGCGAGAAAGCAGATAACACTCTTTGAACAATCTCTCTCTATCTCCTCAGTTAATTACTCTTTACCACTGCAATCAGCACAGGAGTGGCAGCTTGTTAAGATACAGAAAGAGAGACAGAGTGCAGACAGACCCATCTTTATGCAGATGAGCAGGAATGAGACATGAAGAGACATGGCTGAAAGAAACACGGACACACTTACTGAACATGTCCATCTCCATAATCAAGACAACTAATTTACTAGATCTGTAAATAATTTATTTTTATGAACTCTGGGAGCCACAAGGGTTCCTGGTTCAATTAATAAAATCATTATACTCTGACATGATCCCATAATCCAGCCTGGAGCTCATGTGTACTTGCAGGTCGTGATAGACGACCAAATGTGTCAGAGTGCAAGAAAGCAAAGGCTGTGCTACTTTCATGTCAGCTCTATTATGTGATTACTGTACATTTCACCTAATAGAACCTGGTGACTGGTCTTCCTGTAGCTACAGCAAATGACTTCCATGGTCAACAAGGGCCTTTTGCAAAATGTGTTTCTAACCATTTAATGGTTCCTCTCAGTATCACTGCAAGTTTCTGAGAGGATTTTAAATCTTGGGTGGGCATTGGCGTTTCAATAATACAACAGTTCAGAGTGATATACTGCATTTATACTACAGCTACCAAATATAAATGTGTTTATTAAGAGGTCACTGATAAATTTTTTTGCTTAAACAGTATAAAGGTTGTCATGATTTTGCCAAGTAAAACATGTTCCTGGATCAACATCTTCTACGGTGAATGTGAGTTCACCAAGTACAACCTGTTCCTGGATCAACATCTTTGTTGATCCTGGAACAACATTCCAAACAACCAATCAGATTTAAGGGTGTCATGATCACCAGTTGGAGTGCCCTGGTTAGCCATTAGAGGGCACTCCAACACAGACTATTTCTCACTACACTTGGACTTCATTTCCCAGAACTCACTTCCCGGACTTATTACATTATCCCGTCATTGCACTCAGCTGTTTTGTGTTTGATCATTAGTGTCTATTTATACTTGGTTTGTTTCTGCTTTTGTTATTGTGGTTTCATTTACGGTCACCGGCTTCTGTTTGTGTTTTTCTTGTATTTGTATGGACTGTTCTGTGGAGTTTGACCCTTGCCTGTCTGGATTACGTCTTTGGAATACCCCATTAAAGCTGCATTTGGATCTTACCATCTTGTCTCTGTGCATTCCGTGACAAAGGGACAAGTTTATGTCAAGTTTAGGTTTACAACCAGGGTTAGGTGCTTCTACATCAAAGTTATTCACCTATCTTTCCCCTTTGATTTTAGGAATAAGTTATGGGTAGGATTAGGTTTAGGGGTAGGAATATTGTTAAAACTAAATTTTCAGACAGGAATGTTGTTCCAGGATCAACAAAATATATTGATCCAGGAACATGTCTTACTTGGCAAAATCACGGTGACCTCTAGGAACAACATTCTTGTTCAAAAACATAGTCCTATCCCTATCCTTACCCCTAACCCTAATCCTACCCATAACTTTTCCCTAAAATCAGAGGGAAATGATGGATAAATATCACTGATGCAGAAGACCCTAACCCTTGTGTCAAGCCTAAACTTGACATAAACTGTAAACCTATCCCTTAAATCTGTTTGGTTGTTTGGAATGTTGTTCCAGGATCAATAAGAATGTTGATCCAGGAACATGTTCTACTTGGTGAAATCATATTCACCAGTCAGGGTCATTGCACCATTGGTAAATTTGAGCAAAGAAGGTTGTGAAAATAAATTTCCATCTTTCATATAAGAATTAAAATTCACAAAAATCGAACTTTTCATTCAAGTAAGACAACTGAAAATGTGGGAAAATCTCATTATGAAATAAACATTTTTCTCCAACACACAGTGACCACAATTATTGCCCCCTTCTTTATTAAAGTCCCCCTGTAGTCAATAATTTCATCCCTTACAATTCATCTTTGATCACCAAAATTATATATTTAAAAAAAAAAAAAAAGAAAAAAATGCCTTAAAATAGCTTGAATGTAACTCTACACCCTTGCTTCATTTATTATACGTGAATCTATGAATATGCAAACTAACTCCGCCTCCACTCGCTCATGCCAGCTCAGAGATCCACTTGGTCAATTTACTGATGTAAACGCTTACAATGGTATCGCTCTTTACAACATCAGACACATAACAATAATTAATTAGCCTTTTGCTTGAATATGTTATCAAACCGCTAATAATGTGTTGCTAGTTACACAAACCATGTTCCCATTTACAATGTCAGAGTCAAACGAGGGTTTGAGATTGTCTTTTTTTCACTGCAGTTTTAAGGAGAAAATACTCAGCAATGGTTTTGATATATGAATTTACACATGGTTTGTCTTAAAGCATATTAAAAACACCACATAGACATCTTAACAACATTAAAAACTAGATTTTTAATCTTTAAATACTTTTTGCAACCTCCTTTTGCCAAAAGAATAGCTCTGAGTCTTCTGCTATAATGCCTGATTTTGTTGATTTTGTTGTTTGTTTGGGATCACTGTCCTGATAGAAAATCCAACCATGGCCAAATATAAAATTTCTAGAAGAGGCAGTCAGGTTACGATTTTTTTATGTTGGTATTTAATAGAATCTGTGATGCCATGTATCTAAAACTACAACATTAAAGAAGTATTTAGAAGTATTTAACCGTGGCCATGGGGTACTCTTTTACCCATGTTTGCACCAAATCCATCTTGTGGGTATGCTGCCAAAAACCTCTTTTTAGTTTAATCTGACCATAATCTGACCCGGTCCTGTTAGAAGTTCTAATAGTGTATGGCCAAGAATACGCTTTGGATGAAAGCAGAGGATTTCTTTTTTCTTGAATCTCTCCCAAACAGCACACATCCTCCTCAGGCAGATTTCTAACCTCTCCAGTTGATAGGACCTTTTTAATAATTTCCCTGATGTTGGAAATGATTTTTTTTTTTAATACTGTATCTATTTTCTTACAGTCACTTTCTATTTTGAGAAGCTTGCATGCTCACTCAATCAATCATTAGTATGTATTTTACATAGTGACAGCTCAGGTGATTGACACAAAGAAAAAGAGAGGGTGGGGTAGAGACAGAGAAAGAGGTAATTATAAGGTTACGATCTGTAATGTATTCATGGGAAGAACAGCTGATGGGAAAGTGTGTGTTTAAAAGCCCTGTGTGTTTACGGTCTCCATGACAACTGCCCCGGGTCACACAAAGGGTGCTGAGGTGGTTTCTGTCAAACAACAAGCAGCTTTACACACAGAATCTCAGAAATGCATAGCCAAACTGCAGACATCAAACACACACATCATGGGCGCAAAATGATTTGGCAAAGCAAAACGCAAACGCGTGCATGGTATTTATTTTCAGAGCTTTCAAAGCTCATTGTGTTATCTGCATTTCAGAGAATACAGATAGCACAATGAGGTTTGATGAGAGTAAATGAGTGGCAAACAGCTGTCCTTGCGGCACCAGCCTACCAACGTCTGCTCATTTAAGCACTGTCTAAAGAAAAGCCTTTGAAAAGCCTTTGTAGTTGTTTAGCCATTTCTGTGTTGACTTTTGGTTATGTGTTGTGTGTCTCTGTCATGAATGCATTCAAGTAGGGATGCCATTTGTTAAAGTGCATGGGTGCCTGTGTAGAACCACCGCTGATTTGTCTCTAGTTTATATTCACTCAACTCAACAGCAATCAACCAAAGAGAGTACATCCTGGTCAAGTCACCTTGCTGCTTCTGTTGTATTTGCTATTCATGCCAATTACATCAGATTGGGCTTTCATTAACCAAAGACGGGGCCGGGAAGACAAATCTCATTCAACACAATAATGCTTCCTACATCAAGACGCCCACACCAAGACACATATCCTCACTAAATGGCTGAAATCCAATTTGTTCCATCTATAGCCATCATTGCAGGGTAAAATGCATTTGTTAATATGTACCATTGCAATTATGACGAGAATGAGTAGACAGTGTGACATCAGCGTACCACTCAGGTCATGACTAACATGGAGTTGAAGAAGGTCCCTTCTGTATTGTGCTTACGTAAGAGTAGGGGGAAGCCCCGCCCATAACTGTAGATGATCTGCCCTATAAGGATACCGCCCTGAATGAGCTGCAGCAGTCTGCCATTTCTGTTCACTAGCTGTAGCAGCTGGAGATATACAATGTCTGCACCAAAAAAAAACATTACAAATGTTCTGTTATTGGATGTACCAACGAACAAGAGTATCCATAGACTCTCTGCATCTGAGCCACTGAGGACACCATGGTTGAATTTTATTTATGAAGGAAATGTGCCGAAGAAAGTCAGTAAGGTCTTAAATTATTTTACGCCGGGCTGCTTCACAAACGAGGGTCAGTTCAATGCTGGATTTGCACAAAATATTAACATGACAGTACATGCTAATAGATGAGTTGAATCAACTTACATAAATTTATCCACTAACCATTCAGAAACGTCCAGTTGCATTATAAAATGTGTAACTTCTTCCTGAGTCTCAGGTCAGTGTCCAACTCCAGTTTAAACAATGTAAGGCTGAACACAGCTATTGATAATCGATATGCTGCGTGAGATTCTCCAGCTTTGTGTTATGGTGGTATACTATCAAGGACGAGGAAGGCAGGATAAGAAGCAATAACGTAGTTTAAGCACATATAGGAGTCAGGATACATAGAAACACTGATAACATAAAACAATACCGGACGCTGGACTGAAGACAGGGAGGCACTTACATACACAGACTAATAACAAACAGCTGAGGGTGTAATCAGTGTCCAAGGTGAGTGATGAGTGGCGGGAACAGAACACAAGGATCACGTGACAGTGAAAGACAACCTAGACGAGACAGATATGTAACATTAGCTCCCCCCTCCGGCAAAGCGCGTCCTCGCGCCATGGAAGAACATCATAGGGGTTCTGGAGGTGGACGGAGTGACTGTGGCGGAGTGGTGAAGGGAGGACGACGATCCCCCGGTGGCGTAGGTGGAAGACCGCTGGCACAGACCCAGAGCTCCCCAGATCCGACAGTCCACAGCCGAGTAGATGAAGGGCGGAGTCCAGATGCTGAAGGGCGAACTGACGGCATCTGGGGGACGACCGGCGGAGACTCGGCAGGTGGATTCCGGGGCGCAGATGAAGAGCTGGCAAAGGAGGAGGGATGACTGACCAAGGGGGAGCCGGCCGCACGAGGGAGACTGGAGGAGCCGTCAGTCGGAGGGTCTCCGGCGGAACCGTAGACGGGCGGAGCCTGGACGGAGTCGGCAGGTCGACGGGCCGAGATGGAGCGACGAGGACGGCAGCTGGAGGCGAAGCCACCGGAACCTCTGGCCTACGTGCTGCTGGTGGGAGTGTGACCTGTGCCTCTACGTCACAGGGGTTCCCCGGAGACGGCGCAGGGCAGATGACATCCAGCAGCGATGTAGTAGGAGGACTGGCTGAGCGAGGTGTTGACAGCGTCGATAGGGAATCTGTAAATAAAACACAGTCCATAGTAATGTCTCTGTTAGATGACGAAGGTAAACATGACGGGTGGGTTTGGGTGGGATTCGACTCATCACTGAAGTCAATCAGCCAGTCCTCCCTCTCCGTAGTCGATTCTCCCTCGTCCGCAGATGTCGTGGGCTCACACCCCTGGTCAGACGTCTGGTGGAGTTCCACTTCCAGGGTGCAGGTCACCTCTGTCCTCGGGGTCTCGGGATCTGGCTGACCTTTAGCTGCCGGTGGTAACTCTCCGTCTGCGGGGGGCTCGCACAAGTGCTCCGCGGTCCGTGGGGAAGATACGGGCTCTGGGTCTGGCTGTGCTCTGGATCGGGGACGAACACTTTCCAGACACCTGAGGAAATGTTCCATCCAGCTGAGTCTGGGGGTGTCTGGGAGGTCCACGGGATGATGGTAGTAGATGATGGCCCCGATCCAGAACAACGACTTCAGGGTGTCGTCGTCGTAGGGGTAGGCGAGTGCAACACAGATGAATTCCTTGGTGAACGAACAAAAATCAGGGTTATTCCTTGCAACAAGCGTGAACATGCCGCCGAAATCCATTTTCAGTATTAGGTCCGGTATTCTGTTAAGGTGGTATACTATCAAGGACGAGGAAGGCAGGATAAGAAGCAATAACGTAGTTTAATCACATATAGGAGTCAGGATACATAGAAACACTGGTAACATAAAACAATTCCGGATGCTGGACTGAAGACAGGGAGGCACTTACATACACAGACTAATAACAAACAGCTGAGGGTGTAATCAGTGTCCAAGGTGAGTGATGAGTGGCGGGAACAGAACACAAGGATCACGTGACAGTGAAAGACAACCTAGACGAGACAGATATGTAACACTTTGTTGTTGAACAACCAAAGCCCAAGCTGTTAAAGCTCCACCCTCTTCTGGAAAGGGAGCCGGGAGCAGCAGCTCATTTGCATTTAAAGGGACACACACAAAAAAACGGCGTGTTTTTGCTCACACCCAAATAGGAGCAATTTTGACAAGCTATAATAAATGATCTGTGGGGTATTTTGAGCTGTAACTTCATAGACACATTCTGGGGACACCTGAGACGTATATTACATCTTGCAAAAGGGGCATAATAGGTCCCCTTTACAGCTTGCACACAAAAACACACAAAAGACACACAAAAACCTCCTTTTCTGCAAATGACTTTAACTAAAAATAAGAAGAAGTTTGAAATACCTTTTCAGCGATATACTGCTAGCAAACATTTCAATACTGCTGAAAGCTTAAACAACAATCCCAATAATGCTAATAATAAGTGGACATGTCAATACTGATAAAAGAATGGACGGAGTCCAGGATATGCACAGACTAACAACAATACAAAATCAATGCAAATTCTGAAACAGCCCTAAGCCTACACTGTTAGGCTGTTTACATTGGCTTTTCTGCCAAAAGCCAACACAAGCAACAGAACTAACCAACAGCATCATGAGCTGTTTATTTGCCCTGTTTTTTCTAAATGCCAGGTTATGGCAACTGCCATACTCTGCCATACGTAAACGCCGCCCCTGTTACCACGGTGTCAATCATCACAGTTTTGGGAGAGTCATGTACGCACATGGAACAATAATTTAGGGGACTCACTCCCACATTTAAATGCAGTTTTCACTCCTGAAACTTTACATTGTGTATGTAGCCTGACAGCAGTGAGAAAACTGCAGTTAAGATGTATATATGTTTGTACAAGCTTTTCAATTCTGCACTCCAGTCAAGACATGTTTATATATTGCTTTAAAGCAAGCAGTATCACAGTATTAAACAGTAGAAACGAACTGGAGACGATTTCCACATCAAAGAAGGCGGATGGTAGTAAAGAAAACAAAAACTAAAAGATGAAAACAAAACTGGCAAAGAATCCAACTCAACACAGCAAAACATGAGACGAGACGAAGATGAGGCTGGATAACTGCTTGCCTGGAGCACAAACTATGGTCTGGCACAAGACAGCACACGACAAGGGACTAAATATGGGAGCAATGATTTAATTGACAGGTGAAGGGAGTGAAACAATAACAAGGTAAAGAATGAAATATCAAGGAGGCGGGATCAGACAGCACAACGACAGCGAAGCACATGGTGAACCATCAAGCTGAACCCATGTGCTCCAAAAAAACGAAAATACACGAAAGAAACAGGGAAAATTGGACAGATCAGTCCAGGGACATGACAGAAGGTGTTTACCAGTCAGAGCAAACTTTTTAAATTTCTCTTTGGCAAGCTGCAAGCAAGAACTCTCGAAACAAACTCCAAACGAAGTTCGTTTTGGCCTGATTTTGTTTGAAATGACTTCACACAAGTTTTTTCTTCAATTTTGCTTAAAGTATATTAAAGGTGATAGAGAGGATTTTTTCGTCAACTGAGAATCCAAAGACTGTTACTCTGTTACTGAGTTTTTCAAATGAGCGCATGCATAAGAACAACCCCCCTCCTCACTTCAAAGGAACGCCTCCCAAAACGAGTATTGGAACACGAGTGTTTACCACCGGCATTCGCTGTGTCGTGTTTTTTGGATTCATTATGTCGGACTCACCACAGGTAACTCATAATCTGCAGTTGTTACTCCTGTCTACTGACAAAAACACTGCATGCGGTGCCTGTGGAGTGTGGAAAGTTACTGGAGCGCGCAGCCGCGCTCGTCTCTCACAAGGAACGTCACGGCAGTGATTGACAAGCCAGAGGGCCAATCATTTACGCGATTGGCTGATGTTTTTAAGGCCCTACCTCATGCACAGATGATGTATATTAATATTATTACTTTCAGTGCAATTAATAAATAGTTTTTTATCCGTTAGTAAAGACAGTTTCAAGTAATATTGCAAAAATGTATAAAACAAAACATCCTCTTTAGCACCTTTAATTCAGATAGGTATCCAGAGTGGCTATAATGGAGTTTTGTTCGCCCATTCCTGAAATCGCCGAATCTTGAAAAATATAAGCATTGGGTTAGACTTGTCATTTCTTTTTACACTGAAATTCATTCAGTATACACTTTTGTGAAGTTCTCCACTGAACACAAATACTATGAATAAAGCTTGCAGTTTTCATTAACATTAGCTACATCCAATTTAGGCGATTACATGAAATTTTATATGGCAGTATGCTTCGTCGCCAGAAAATAAGGGAAGATATTTGGTTTATTTCCACTGTAAATCTCTATATACACAGTTAAAGATAAATAATGTTTACTAAATCCAAAATAAATAAATAAACAAATAGCTTGGAAGGCAATGGGTCAATGGGGTCCATCAACTGTTTGCTTAACAATATTCTTCAAAATATCTTCTTGTGTGTTCAGCAGAAGAAAGAAATTCATACAGGTTTGGAACAACTTGAGGTGAACTATCCCTTTAAGACACAGCTCATGGAGGCAAGATGCTGAAAAAACAGCAAGACAATGGCCAAAGTCATTAAATTTCAAATTTCAATAAATTTAAATTTCATTTTATTTTTATTTTTATTTTAATAAAAAAAAAAAATTAAAGTTATATTTATGGACTTTTTGTGCCTTTATTTGGAGAGGACAGTAGAGAGCAGACAGGAAAGCACTGGGCGGGAGAGAGGGGGGCAGGATCGGCAAAGGACCTAGTGACAGGAATCGAACTCGGGTTGCCGTGAAAGCATTTGCACCATATGTCACCGCACTAATCACTAGGCTATCGGCACCGACATTATTTTAATTAAATTTTAAATTGTAAATGAAATATGATTTATTTTTTAGAATTGATTATAAATTAACATTTTAAACACCCTTAAAAATTATGTATACTGTAACTGACCACCTATGCAACAATTGCACAAGAGTTGCAATAGAGGCAATAGAGTAAGTTAAGGGCCCAAAATTAATAGGTTCTTGATTGTATTAATAGTGTTTTCTATCGATTTTAATTGCCTGTCAGTCACTTGCCATCCACAGCCGGTATCTTGAAATGCCCTCAGGAAATAGCTGATAGATTGGATTAAACTCCTACTACCCAGGAGACAGCCAATGTACTGATCCTGAATGCTGTTTAAACACATAGACACATGCACACAGAGTTGACACACAGCTGTTTAACACAGACTCTGCCTATCAACAAGATTTAATTTAAAAAGCAGGAAGGGGCTTGGAAGAAATAATGACCTGCTGTGAAAAAAAAAAACAAAAAAACGAAAGCATCCTGCAAATACTAGCAGTGACAATCAAAGAGAAGCGAAGCTAAAGAAAGACAAATATGCCAGCGTTTGTAACCGCAGGACTGTGGTTTCGTTGGGTTTGGTTTGAGGTAAGACCCGGTCGGCGTGTCCGCCGTTGCTACGGTTACTTGGATATTACCATCCGCACACAGTAAGCAGGATTCATGAGGCTAATAGAAAGATAATCAAAATGGCACATGCTCAAATCGGCTCACTTGGCTCCAGTGTGAACGCAGACAGTGGAATGATGATGAATAGCAGACTCCTACATTGACACCTCCTCCGGAGCTTTTGTTTTCCCACTGGTCACAAATCCCACAATTGCCCAAAATCTGCAGAAACCTTTATGAAATTCTATATGGAGGTGTTTCCCATTCTTTTTTAATTTATAATAGACAGAAGAATTCTCACCTGTCCTCTAATTTTGGATAAATTATTTTACTAATTTGGTTGTATACATTTTGGAATAGTCTTAAAATACTGCCTTCATAGGCAATTCATCTGCTCTATAGATGAAATGAACTAATTTAATAATTGATGATCTTTACAATGGAACTGAATCAACACTGAACTGACTTCAGCTGAACAATGACACTATTTTCTTTTAGAGCTGCTGTATAGCCGAAATGAACTCGGTTTTGCATCATTGAATCATTTTCCTGTTATTACCATAAAGCTGCTTTAAAACAATCTGGTATAAAGCGCTATAAATAAAGGTGACTTGACGGAACAGAGCTTCTGATATACCCTCTAGAAATGTGACAGTTGAACACTCCTCTGCTTTCCTTTATTTATTTTTCTCTTTCTGTCTATTCTATTGTTCTAAAACACACTCATTTCCCTTCTTCCATCTAAAGCCACTACTGTGCTTCACTATCCTCTTCATTCATTCTACACCATTTCTTGTTGCCTGAAGCAGAGTCAATGATTCACTATCTATGCTATTGTCATCATAAATAGCTTTTCCACAAACCTTGCACATTACTGGTTTGCAATTGTTTCATTTACCTGAAGTCGAACGGGAAATGGTGATGCATAGAATCTTGGATGAATCTGACAGCACCTTATCAATTCATATAATTCTGTAGTTTATTTTGGAATTATCTACTGTAGGGGTGGGTGATATAATATTCAAGTATCGTTCTTTACAGTCTGATAATTGACACAAGAATTCTTACCTTTCCTGGCATTTTGGATTAATTATTTTACTAATTTTGTTCCATACCATTTGGAAGTCTTAAAATACAGCCTTATAGCAATTCATTAGGTTTTGGAACAGAGCTTATGATATACTCTCTAATGTCTAAATGACAGTTGAACACTCTCTAAATGACAGTTGAACACTCTTCTGCTTTCCTCTGTTGGTTTCTGTCTTTCTGTCTATTATTCTGAAACCCACCAATTTCCCTTCTTCCATCTACAGCCACTACTGTGCTCCACTATTCTCTTCATTCATTCTACACAATGTCTTGTTGCCTGAAGCAGAGTCAATGATTCACTATCTTTGCTATTGTCATCGTAAATAGCTTTTCTACAAACCTTGCACATTACTTGTTTTCAATCATTTAATTTACCTGAAATCGAACAGGAAATGCCCATGCACAGAGTCTAGAATAAATCTGACATCATTCTGTAGTGTATTTTAAAATTATCCACTGTAGGGGTGGGCGATATACCGGTAGACACAATTAATCACAAGAAATTTTTGAGATTTTGGACTTTCATCTCTATTGTGGTCACGTTCACAGCACTGCAGTTTAAAATGACACATTAAGTGAAAGTGACATGTGAAGGCCAAGTATGGTAACCCATACTGTGCTTGTCACTGGGGCAGTACCCTAAGGTACAAAGGTAAAAAGGTACTTATGCACTTTTAAAGTACTACTATGTAACTTTAAGGTACTAATATGGAGCATTTAGGGGTAAGTAAGGTACAAAGATGTACCTTACTTACCCCTACCTTAGGGTACTGCCCCACTGACAAGCACAGTATCTTATTTTCTGACAGTGAATTTGTCCTCTGCATTTAAGCCATCCAAGTTTGTGCACACACATTAAGAGTAGTGCCACACACCCGGAGCAGTGGGCAGCCATTTTGCTGTGGCACCTGAGGAGCAACTGGGGTGCTCAAGGGGCATCTCAGTCATTCCCTGCTGATACTGAGAATCGAACCTGAAACCTAACCATTAGGCCACAACTGCCTAAGCAATGAAAGATAACTTATTATATGCACACGCTGTCTGAGAGAGGTTTCTGATCACTGTCAGAAAGATGCGCTCACATGAGCGTGTGAGTAGTGAACGGAGTTCTTTTTGCTGCCTAATCAGGCTTGAATGGTTAAAATGCCCATCTTCGCAAGTGTCCTCGTAAACAGTCATCTATGTCTTCAGTGAATGTAAACTGTTGAGAAAGACATGCATGTGTAGCAGACACTTGGATCTGTGCATTTGGTCTTAAAGTGACAGCAGCCTAATATACCTGCTGTCATCAGTGTCATTAATGTTAATCAAACGACAAAAGAGAGAAAATCTAACACTGCTCTTAACAGAATCACTTTTGTAACTTTAATAAGAATAAATGTATATTTAATTTACACAGTGGAGACTGTGCAGTGTTTTTTAAACATTTGATTGCTTTATACAATTTATGTATTTATTTTTATTCTATTGTAGTTGTCCTATTGCTTGTAATTAGTTTCTTTGTTCTTATTTAATCACTGAGTGTTCACTTGTCTTCAGGGAGCTTGAGAGTAGTAGTTTTTTTTTTGTGTGTGTGATATTGAAATTGGTGACAAGAATTATAAAATGTCAATGGTATCAAAAATGTTGATATCATAAAAACCTTATTTAAAGCATAAATAACTATATTGTGATATATATCGCTATTGTAATATAAAATTACTCTTATGGTGATAAAAGATTTTGGTCATATCACCCACCCCTTTTCTACTGTGTGGATTGAAAGTGACTTCTTCATGTCAAAGTGGGCACCGATCTGACTTGTGTTTGAAAAGTGCATATTTCTGCAGCAGGTCTAATAAAAAAATCTTCTACCTGAAGGATGATTTACAAATTCACACCCTCTCAGCAAAGGCACTGTCACTTTTCCTCAATCTGCTGCAGGAAGCTTGACAGGTGTTTTTCTGGTTATTGCAGATGCTTTCTAGACCAGTTTCAAGTGATTTGAAATAACACATAATTACTCTTTCTTTCAAGCCAACTCTCACAAAGTGCTTTGGGTTTAGTCATCTTCACCAAAAAAAGAAAAGCATGGCAAAAATCTGATTACAGAGCTAAACCCAGACTTACGTAATTACATATATCTCTATATTTTCCATATCCAGTAGCAGATTCAAGTGTGCACTTCCTTGACACTGAGCAGACTTGCATAAATGTCCCCTGCTTACCTGACAAGCGTTATACAGCAGCTGGTGCTCGAACTTCTTAATGCCAAGAATCTGTTGGAACATCTCATACAGCTGGTCCTTGCTGAGAATGAGCTCAGAGGCAGCACTTGCTGTCATGCGCTGCTGGTGCTTGCGTGGATCTTCCTCTCCCCTGTAGATGGTATCAAACTTGGCCATCCACGAGCTGAGGACAGTCTCCTTGCTCAAACCATCGATCTCGGGCAGGCTGCGGACACGCTTCTCAATATGCTTCTTGAAGACCTCACGGGAGTCACTGGCTGAGCAACCGCCGCTTTGGACCATACGTGATACACGGTCGCTTTTAAGAAACACCTATGATCAAACATAAATCTAGTTACAGTAATAAAACCAGGCATTTATTTCATATAAAATACAGTAAAACAGTAAAACTGTAAAATAATATTACAATGTAAAAGAACTGTTCCCCTTTCAGTCGGTCACGTTCGACGTACGTCAGTAGTGACCGACGAATTGGGATATCGCTTAGAGAGCCCTATCATCTTCGTGTAAACTAAAACAAGCCAATGGAATTGGCGTGCGATATTTGCATAATGCGCACCGCCCCCGACAGGTGTATATAAATAGGAAGCAGATGCAATCGCACTCTGTCTTTCGCTTCGGAGCCATTCACTGGTGTCCTATCTAGAAGACTCCTTTCTTCGTGTGTTTTTCTTACTAAAACACTGCCTCAGAAGAGGATCTGCAGCGAGCTTTGGTGCTGGTGAAGAGGGCACGTGCAGCGAGGTCGCGAGTGTCTGAGGAGCCGAGCTATAAGCTCTAAACTGCTGTTTTCACAGCAACACAAAAAAGAGTGTGTGTGAGGCAGCGATTTGGGCCGGTTCCTCGGTGTGTCAGGGAGTGGTGTACCTGACACATCGCGTCGCTCCCTGGGTGCTTCAGCACGAGTGAGTTGACTTCCCCTTCTAAAAGAGCTTTACAGACGAACCCTGACAGTATGTCATTTCGTCTGTGCGTTACTGGGTGCGGTCGTTCCCTGGTCCCTGCTGATGGGCACAATCGCTGCATCTCGTGTTTGGGCGTTCAGCACGCTGAAGCAGCGTTTGTGGATGGTTCATGTTCCCATTGCGGGAACATGACCATCGCGGTGCTGAGGTCGAGGCTCTCCTTCCTGAAGTCTCAGGAAGCGGGAGTCCCCTCTCCTATGCCGCGTACGACCGTTTTTTCCGGCCCCGGGAACCGGAATGACGGTACGGCGCTGTATAGGGAGGGCGACCTGAGGATAACGGTCAGGGCTCCCCCGTCGAGCGGAAACGCTCCGCGGGCCCCTGCCCCCTCATCAGCACCGCAACCCATCCTGCCGCCGTTGGTTTCCGCTGGGCCCTCTTCGGACTGTCCAGCCGTTACCTTTGGTGCGCCGGCGGAGGATCAGATGTCGATCGCTGCGTCGGAAGGCGAGTTTGAGTGTTCGGGGGAGGAAGATCCGGACGCGCTGCCGTCCCGTTGCCCGAATCGGATCCCGAACTCTCGGCTGTGCTCTCCCGGGCCGCCTTGTGTGTCGGGCTCGAGTGGAACCCTCCACCCTGTCCCGGCCCATCGCGGCTGGATGATTGGTACAATGCCTTTCTTCCCAGAGGTGCACGATGAGGTGACCAGGTCTTGGCAGACACCGTATAGTGTTCGTTCGAGGCCTGGCCCCCCGTCCGCCTTCACCTCCCTGGACGGCGGGGCAGCCAGGGGGTACGCGAGGATCCCGCCAGTCGAGCGGTCTGTTGCGATGCAACTGTGTCCAACGGCCGCTGGCTGGCGTGGTGAGCCGCGACTCCCGTCCCGGGCCTGTAAATTCTCAGCCGGTCTGACTGAGAAAGCTTACAGTTCCTGTGGGCAGGCTGCCTCTGCCCTGCATGCGATGGCGCTTTTGCAGGTCTACCAGGCAAAAGCGCTGTCGGAAATGCCCCAGGAAGGTCCTGACCAACAGCTGCTGGGGGAGCTGCGCGCTGCCACCGACCTCGCCCTCCGAGCGACGAAGGTGACAGCACGCGCTGTTGGTCATGCGATGTCTACCTTGGTAGTCCAGCAACGCCATCTCTGGCTGACCCTGGCGGACATGCGGGATGCCGACAAGCAGAGGTTCCTAAATTCCCCCGTGTCCCCGGTCAGCCTATTCGGCGACGCGGTGGAGAGCTTCGCCCATCAGTTCTCCGCTGCACAGAAGCAGGCTGAGGCTATCAGTCACGTTATGCCACGGCGGTCCGCTGCTGCCTCCACCCAGCCGCCCGTGGCTCAGCCTCAGCCCGCTCGTCGCCGAGGGCGCCCGCCTGCATCGTCCTCCGCCCCTGATAAGACGGCAAAGCAGCAGCCTACACCAGCCAGACAGCAGGGTGCCGGTCGCGGGCGTGGTGCCCAGCCCGTCTCCGCTAAGCCCGGTGGTAAGCGTAAGAGCAAAACACGGCACTGAGACGGGCAACCTGGAGGGGAAGGATCTTGCTCTTCGGGAGAGTTTTCCACCATCTCTCCCACCCCCGGAGGAGGGCCGGGGGGAATTTGTGTTTGTCTGTCTACCGCCGCTGGCTCTCCGGAGTCCAGTGGTACCCACTTTTTCACAAAAAGAGCAGTTTCCTCAAACTCCAGGTCACAACAAGGGGTGTCTGTCAGTGTGCCAGGCTCCGCCTCGCCGCTGACA
Organism: Chanodichthys erythropterus; assembly: GCF_024489055.1. Lineage (NCBI taxonomy): Eukaryota > Metazoa > Chordata > Actinopteri > Cypriniformes > Xenocyprididae > Chanodichthys > Chanodichthys erythropterus. The sequence continues at coordinate 16,438,764 of NC_090226.1, forward strand.
GCTCCCCCCCCATTCGCCAGCAGGTGGCAGTGTGATGGTGCAGACCGCGTCCCGTGCGCGGTCTCCCATGCACACTGCTGCCTCGCAGAGTCTGACCCCACTCCGGGCCGCCCCAAGCCGTCCGGGTCGGGTCCCTCTCTGCCTTGCTGCCCCACCCCCGGTGCGTCTGTGGTGCCTTTGGTCCTGCTGGCTCAGTGTCTGGAAGCGTGGAGCACGCTCCCCAGCCTGTCCAGTTGGCTCATTCGTACTATCAGACTCGGCTATGCGATTCAGTTCGCCCGGCGTCCCCCGGTCTTCAGGGCTGTCCACTTCACTCCGGTGTCGTTGGACAGTGCTCCTGTTCTCCGGGTGGAGATTGCTGTCCTCCTGGCGAAGGGTACAATCAAGCCGGTCCCTCCAGCCGATATGAAGTCGGGGTTTTACAGCCCCTACTTCATTGTACCGTAAAAGGGCGGTGGGCTACGGCCAATCCTGGACCGTCCCCAGGATTGGTTTGCAGCAATAGACCTGAAGGACGCATACTTTCATGTCTCGATTCTGCCTCGACGCAGACCCTTCCTAGGTCGGTCTGTGTTCGAGGGTCGGGCATGTCAGTACAAAGTCCTACCCGACATGGTTGTAGCTCCCAACCGGTTGGGTCTTCAGGTCAACTGGGACAAGAGCAAACTCGCCCCCGGGTAGAGGATCTCTTGTTTCGGTCTCGAGCTAGACTCGTCGCACGGACTGCGCGTCTCACCGAGGTGCGTGTCCAGTCGGTGTTGAACTGCCTGAGCTCGCTCAAGTGCAGGACAGCGGCTCCACTGAAAGATTTTCAGAGGCTCCTGGGGCATATGGCATCTGCAGCCGCGGTAACGCCGCTCGGATTGCTTCATATGAGACCGCTTCAACACTGGCTCCGCGGCCGGGTCCCGAGATGGGCGTGGCAGTGCGGCACGCTCCGTGTCCCCGTGACACCGAGCTGCCGTCGCACCCTTATCCGGTGGTTGGACCCTTCGTTTCTGTGGGCTGGAGTACCCCTCGAACGAGTGTCCAGGCACGCTGTGGTCTCCACAGATGTCTCTGCCACGGGATGGGGGGCCACGTACAACGGGCATGCAGTGACAGGTCTTTGGACGGGGCCTCAGCTGCATTGGCATACCAATTGCCTCGAGTTGCTAGCGGTTCGTCTTGCGCTGGCCCGCTTCAAGGAGCTGTTGTCAGGCAAGCACGTTCTAGTCCGCTCACTAAGCATTGCGGCCGTTGAGTACACCTACCGTCAAGGTGGTCTAAGCTTCCGTCGCATGTTGCAACTCGCCCGCCATCTCTTGTTGTGGAGTCAGAAGGATCTGAGGTCCCTTCGGGCCACTCGTGTCTCAGGTGTGCTCAACCGTGCAGCCGACGAGCTGTCACGGCAGCATCTACTTGCGGGCGAGTGGCGGCTCCACCCCCAGGCGGTCCAGCTGATTTGGCAGCGGTTCGGCGAGGCCCAGGTAGTCCTGCTTGCCTCCCCGGAAACTGCCCTCCGCCAGTGGTTTTATTCCCTGACCGGCGGCACGCTCGGCACGGATGCCCTGGCACACAGCTGGCCCCCGGGTCTGCGCAAACATGCGCTTCCCCCAGTGAGCCTTCTCGCACTATTCATGTGCAAGGTCAGGGAGGACGGGGAGCAGGTTCTGTTAGTGGCTCCGTACTGGCCCACTCGGACCTGATTCTCAGACCTCATTCTCCTCGTGACAGCACCTCCCTGGCCGATTCCTCTGAGGAAGGACACCCTGACTCAGAGACGGGGCACCCTGTGGCACCCGCCTCCCGATCTGTGGAACCTCCACGTGTGGTCCCTGGACGGGATGCGGAGGTTCTGAGTGATCTCCCGCAAGCGGTCGTAGACACCATCACTTCCGCTAGAGCTCCTTCTACTAGGAATCTCTACGCGCTGAAGTGGAACCTGTTCGTCGAATGGTGCGCCTCTCGCCGAGAGGACCCCCGATCATGTTCGGTCGGATCCGTGCTTTCCTTTCTGCAAGATGGGTTGGAGCGAAGGCTGTCTCCCTCCACCCTCAAGGTGTATGTTGCCGCCATTGCCGCACATCACCATGCAGTTGAGGGTAAGTCCCTGGGGAAACACGATCTGATCGTCAGATTCCTGAGGGGGCCAGGAGACTGAATCCTCCTCGCCCTTCCTCCGTACCCTCTTGGGATTTGACCCTGGTTCTCACAGCTCTCCGGGGTCATCCCTTCGAACCTTTGCAATCAGTCGACCTGAAACTAATGTCTCTTAAGACGGTTCTTCTGGTTGCATTGGCTTCCCTGAAGAGGGTAGGGGATCTGCATGCATTTTCGGTCGACGAAACGTGCCTAGAATTCGGGCCCGGTGCTTCTCACGTCATCCTGAGACCCCGGCCTGGATACGTGCCCAAGGTTCCTACCACTCCCTTCAGAGATCAGGTAGTGAACCTGCAAGCGCTGCCCTCGGAGGAGGCAGACCCAGCCCTAGCTTTGCTCTGTCCCGTCCGCGCTCTGCGCGTTTACGTGGACAGAACGCGAAGCTTTAGGACCTCAGATCAGCTCTTCATCTGTTACGGAGGCCAGCAGAAGGGAAAGGCTGTCTCCAAGCAGAGGATGGCCCACTGGATAGTGGATGCCATCGCCTTGGCGTACGAATCCCAGGGCGTGCCTTGCCCGCTCGGGTTGAGAGCCCACTCCACCAGAGGGGTGGCCTCTTCCTGGGCGCTGGCTCATGGCGCCTCGCTGACAGATATCTGTAGAGCTGCGGGCTGGGCGACACCTAACACGTTCGCTAGGTTTTATAGCCTACGTGTAGAGCCGGTATCCTCGCGTGTACTCGCATCCACTAGTCGGTAGACGTGTTGTACCCACTCTAAGTGTCGGCTTGCAATGCCATTCCCGCCTCTGGCCGGATACGTGCATACTTTCACTCCAGTCGCGTTCCCCGCTTGGCGAACCCTCGCCTCCCCCTTCGGCTCGGACATTGCGGAGTGTCTGATGCCAGGCCTACATCCGTCGCTGACGCTGTCTGTTGGCTGGGGCCCATATGTCGTGACCCCTCTACGTGAGCGGTCCCATATGTGTATTTTCCACGGTTTAAAACTCCCTACGGGCCGAGTCCGTGTCTTTCCCTTAGCAGAGCCAGCTCTGCTGTCACCTGTCAGATGAGTTTCCCCCTAACCAGGTGGAGCCATCCCAGGGACTCCATATGCGTACTGCCCCCCGGGCCAGTCCATATGTGTATTCCCACGTAAACTCCTCCCCCATTGGGTAGGTAGTGGTCTCCGCAGCGTCCCTTCGGGTTCGCTTTCCCAGTGTGTCTAGTTTACTTAGTGGGTAGTGGTAGACAGCAGTAGACTCTCTCGGTGTAAGCTCGCCCCCTTCACCGCCAGCCGGTGCTATGGGCGGCTGAGCTTGCGCTGGGCACTGGAAGGGGTTTCGTAACTGTGGCGCTTTAGTTGGGATCCCAATTCGTCGGTCACTACTGACGTACGTCGAACGTGACCGACTGAAAGGGGAACGTCTCGGTTACGTATGTAACCCTCGTTCCCTGAAGGAGGGAACGGAGACGTACGTCCCGTCGCCACAGTTTCTGTACCCTCGCTGTAGTGCGGACACCAGTTGTCTCCTCAGCGAAAAACAGAGTGCGATTGCATCTGCTTCCTATTTATATACACCTGTCGGGGGCGGTGCGCATTATGCAAATATCGCACGCCAATTCCATTGGCTTGTTTTAGTTTACACGAAGATGATAGGGCTCTCTAAGCGATATCCCAATTCGTCGGTCACTACTGACGTACGTCTCCGTTCCCTCCTTCAGGGAACGAGGGTTACATACGTAACCGAGACGTTTTCTATTTTAGTATATATTTCTATTTTAGTACATTTTAAAATGTAATTTATTCCTGTGGTGGAAAAGCTGAATTTTATATATATACATATATATATATATATATATATATATATATATATATATATATATATATATATATATATATATATATATATATATATATATACATATATATATATATATATATACATTTTTGAGGATTCCCTGATGAATGAAAGGTTCTTTAGGAGTATTATAAAGTCTTTTACTGTCTTTTGACAGTAAAATTTACCATTTTGCGAATAAAAAAAAAGATACTCGCAAACAGATATATTATTCACCAGAGGAAGTTACCATAGCAACAGCAGTCTGCTTGAGGCTCATTATTGGATATATGGTGTTGTAAAAAAATTTTTATTTTTAATACATTTATAAATCATAAATATATCATAAAATGTGTAATGTTTTGTTTAAAAATTATATTCAGATTTACATATTCTCAATTTGGGTTATACTAAATGAACCTCAACATTCTGTGCCACAATAATTTCCATTTAATAATAATAATAATAATAATAACAATAATTTCCAATAATTTTCCAAAAAGAAAAATGCAACATTCTAATATAAAATACTTATATTTATTTATTTATTTTAATTTGAGGTTTTGTTGAGATCAAATTAATGTAAAATATTTGTATTCCCTTGTAGAACAGCATCAGATCAATGTTGTATATTACATTACTGTATATGTATACAAATGTAAATTATATATACATTTTCAGATGAATTTTGTGGTATAAGGCTTATTCTGAAGGGGGTGGACTCAAAAAAATTAGAGGCCAAGACTGTTTCTCTCCATTCCATTCCAAGCAAAGTAATTTTTCTGGGTGCAAAAGCATTGGCTGCAGGTCAGCGCAAACTTGTTAAACGGCTAACAAGACACTTGAAAAATACGTTGTCTTAAATTACACAAGATTTTCTCTGTGTCATAGAGTGCACAGTAGATTCCTGATTCTTAACAAGACAAAATTGGTGTGATTCTGGCAGTGCAGAACCTGGCTGACAGTGTATAGAAAGGTTTAGGGTTATATTTTTTTAATAATCTATTCTTTCACACTTTTTATTTTCTGTATTCTCTCACCATTCACCTCTCATATATTTTTACCTCAGTCTACCTCTCTCCAGTGGACACAATTCCCTTAACGTGCCTGGATAAGCAGGGGAGATGAGTTGACAGAGAGGGAACATCCAGCACAAATTCAATAAGAGTATCAGGGTTTAATTGAATTGAAAAAGCTGGCTTTGGCTTTGACTGAATACAAAGGCATTTCGCTCATTAGTTTCACCTCATTAAATTACCACCCATACTGAGAGCAATCCCCTTTTCGCCTAGTACTCTAGTCTGTGCAGCAATTTATTCCCAATTCACCTTTTCTAGGTCATAAAAGATAATACATCACCTTAAAATAACATTAAAGTATGTATCATTTTGAGATTACTTAATTATCAGCGAGGCAAAGTTTTATAAAATGCTTCGCAAGGATTTATTTTCTCTTCATTTTGAGCTGTTTTGATGTAACTTCAAATATTTAACAGGTTGATTGCAACAGTTTGCTTATGTATTTAATATATGCACAGATATGGATTACTCTGCTCATCAAATCAGCATAAAGCAGACAGCTTAACATTCCAAAAAAAAAAAAAAATCACCTTTAAACTGCATTATATTAATGGGAGGGACAAAGGATCCCTTTGGAAATCCTCAAAAGTTAATCAGTGGTACCTAACCAAGCCTTTTCAGTACCACCATCATTTAAAAGCACTTTTACCTGCATAAATATAATATAGTTTAAAAGGCATTTCTTCTGCTGTTTGTGTTTTGTTAACTTTCATTCAGTTTTAAATGGTTAGTTCACCCCAAAATGAAAATTCTTTTATTAATTACTCACCCTTATGTTGTTCCAAACCTGTAAGACTTTCGTTCATCTTCAGAACACAAAAAGAAGATCTTTTTGATGTAAATAAACCACATAAACAAACCTCTTCTGGAAGCTCAAATGTGCTGCGTAACCAATGAGGTTCATTCTCATGTGTTACGCAGCACATTTGAGCTTCCAGAAGAGGTTTGTTTATGTGCGTTATTCAGGTTGAGCTTCTGCTTCTGTTTGCTGATCAGTGTTTACATGCGGGTAAAAAGCATTAAATCTGTTAGTCACAACAAGCGATCGATTCTCTCCAGAAAATCTGGACTAAACTGCTCGATTTATATGGATTAGTTTTATGATCTCTTTATGAAGTTTTTGAAGCATCAAAGTGGTAGTTGCAAAGAGAGTCTATGGAAGGAAATCTGAAGGCATTCTGTCATCAAAAAGATCTTTGTTTGTCTTCTGAAGATGAACGTAAGTCTTACAGGTGTGGAATGACATGAAGGTGAGTAATTAATGAAAGAATTTTAATTATGGGGTGAACTAACCCTTTAAACAACTGACACAACAGCCCTCTATAATAACACTTATTGGTGTGCAACATTGTGAAAAAGCATTTTAGTTTCTAATTGCAACAATTCCTTATTTTCAGGCATATTTTTCATTTAGGACTTATTTATTATGCTTAATGGGGGTCACAAAGATAAAGTGAGCAGTAGTCAGCTGGTCATGATTTTGTGATATAAACATGGCAGACCACTCTTATGTAGAATAAAATAACTTTTTTTAGGTCCTTGAATGTTCTCATGTGAAAGAGAAATTTTTGAACAACATTGGTTAAAAAAAGGTACTATATATTTCTTAAGGTGTACAAATTACTTTTAAAGTATGTGAATCACCTCATATTGCTGCAATACCAGATTGAATGTACTGTAGAATTCTGGTATCAGCTCATTTCTCCTGTCTGCACCATGTTTTATCAAATCAAATTAGGTTCTTGTCCTTTTATATCAAACAGAAAAAAGATATTTTAAAAAAAAATTAAAAAGCTGATCCAGTGAACAAAAACATATACTGTATGATCCCCAATCTGCACTCTTAAAGGGTTAGTTCACCCAAAAATGAAAATTCTGCCATTAATTACTCACACTCATGTCATTCCACAGGTCCTTCGTTCATCTCCAGAACACAAATTAAGATATTTTTCATCAAATCCGATGGCTCAGTGAGGCCTGCATTGCCAGCAAGGCAATTAACATTTTCAATGCCCAGAAAGCTACTAAAGACATATTTATAACAGTTCATGTGACAAGAATACTTATTGTGCACCAAAAAAACAAATAACTTTATTCAACAATATCTAGTGATGGGTGATTTCAAAACACACTACTTCATGAAGCTTCGAAACTTTATGAATCTTTTGTTTCAAATCAGTGCTTCAGAGCGTGTATCAAACAGGTATCAAACTGCCCGGCCTGGTCTCATTGTTAATACATAGGTATAAATACGTAACTTTCAGGTGCTGAAACATATAATATTAACGTATTTATAGCACTAAAACGTAAAAATACTTACGTTTTTTCAGCGAAAGGGCACTTTTTTTTTTTTTTTGCCACTAATTCTACACTGTAACACGGTTAGTAGTTGTGGGAAGAAGGAGGCGGGAACCGGCGAACATTCCACAAAACTTTAACATAAAATAAACAAAGAACAAAACGAAAGTAATGCCGGCAGACCCTCGCGGACGTCTGCCGGTCACACGAACATAATAAAACATAACATAAAGTCCAGGCCTGGTCTTCTCTCATCCTTCATTGTAGTCGCTCCTCCTTTTATGCCTCCGGAGCTCCTCCGTGAGAGACTCGAGGCCGGCACGCCTCGCAGGTGACACTCATTATCACTCGCGTCACCGGCCTCGCGCCATTCCCTCACGGCTCTCGCCCGCCCTGCTCGTCACATACACCTACCCCTAAACCTACACATAACTATTTCTTAAAACTATACTGTTATAAATAAAAGAATAAAAGACGAACAAGCATAATCACAATAATTTATTTATTGCGATAATGTCAAAAGTGGTACCAAAAGTACAAATGATGATGAGTTGCAATTGCAGTCCTCTCTGGTGATAATAGTTTTTATAGGGTACAGAGCAGAATTTAACTTATTAATCCATAAAAATATGAATCTGGCTTCTCTCCGTGAAGGCGCACACTCATTTCAAATGTCAATCCACTGAAACACGGCATGGTGCAATCTGTGATGAAGCAGGTGAGAACCAATGACTGTTCGATATCAGTGCCTTAAACCATGTCATAAAGGTTCTGGAGAGCCCAAATTTCAAATTTGAATCATAACGCAAGTACACTCTGAACCACTGATTCGAAACAAGGGATTTGTTAAGCTTCGAAGCTTCATGAAGCAATGTTTTGAAATCGCCCATCACTAGATATTGTTGAATAAAGTCATAATTTGTTTTTTTGTTGCACAAAAAGTATTCTCGTTGCTTCATAACATTATGGTTGAACCACTGTACTCACATCAACTGTTTTAAATACATCTTTAGTAGCTTTCTGGGCATTGAAAGTGTTAATTGCCTTGCTGGAATGCAGGCCTCATTGAGCCATCAGATTTTATCAAAAATATCTTAATTTGTGTTCTGAAGATGAATGGGCTTTGGAATTAATGACAGAATTTTCATTTTTGGGTGAACTAACCTTTTAAGAGTGATCTGATACATTACCATTCAAAAGTAAGATTTTTAAAGGAATTAATACTTATATTAAACAGATTAATTAAATTGATTAAAAGTGACAGTAAATACTTTTACAGTGTTACAAAATATTTCTATTTCAAATAAATGCTGTTCTTTTGAACTTTCTATTCATCAATGAATTTGAAATTCTGAAGGATCGTGACTGAAGACTGAAGTAATGACTGCTGAAAAGCTTTATATTAAAATAAAGTTTTTAAATTGTAATAATATTTCTCAATTACTGATTTTACTGTATTATTAATTAAAGAAATGTATCCTTGGTGAGCATAAGAGACTTATTTTAAAAACATTTTAAAATCTTACCGACTCCCAACTTTTGAATGGTAGTGTTATATGGTAATTATAATGCAAACTTAGAAAACCAATTGATAGATGAACCTCATAGTAGCTTTGGACAGCGTTGATGAAGGCTTCATCGGCTACAATCTGAGTCTCTCCATTCAGGAAGGCCTGGAAACGATCTTTCACTGTCTGAAGGTGCTGCTTGCTGATCTGAGATGAGAACACATAACAAAGACAGAAATATATTACTGAATTACACTGCATGTGACATCCAAATGTTAATAGCATTTGTTATAACTTGAAACATATTTATTCATAGGAAGAAAAGATGGAGATTCACAAAAATCTTCTTAAGGAAGAAGTTAAGAAATTTCTTAAGACAAATTCCAAGAAGTTTGTAAGAATGTTTGAAGAATGCAATTCTTCAAAAATTCTTCAAAAGTTCTCGATTTTTTCTTAAGAATATCTAATTTTAATTAGCAGTTAGGAAGAATGTTATTCTGAATGTTTTGTGAATCCGGCCCCAGAGAATTATTCAGCAAATGTTCCGTTTGACTCCATCAGTGGAAGTTGGAATAAGTTTTCATTCTGCTTTGACCTAAGATCATTTTGACTTTCACTTAATGTTATAATTAGCATTTGATGAAGAGATGATTGTGGCCCTCGATCTGAGAAAAAAAAAAAAAAAAGGCAAGCTTCACTTAACAGCAACCTAACAGCACTTTTTTTTTTCACCCCCAGTAAGTATTAGGCTAGATCTCTTGCCAATTTCACTTTGCAAAAACAGATCATATTTCAGCCAAGAGACCACATAAAACCTCTAGACAATTGAAAATGAGAGACACTTCCCATCTCAAAACACTTCTTAACCATCTGGATAGAGACTCGATTGGGAAGAAATGTGAAACAAGCATCTACATTACAGTGGTTGCCCACAGAGTGCTACAGCTGCTAATGAGTTTTGCTCATTATATGGCTATGAAACCATGCTTTTTGTGTTTGGAAGCTTGGCTTTTTAACAGTTAAGTCTTGTCTTATTTCCTTAACATTTTCAGATCTCTTTTCATGTTCTGCTTAGCCGGTATTCATGTTCCATTTGCGACACTGAGGTGTACTCCACTTTGCAACACACAAATTATTAAGAGGCTAAGAGCAGACTGAATCTCTTGTCTCATAACTGAGTCAGGGAATTGATAATTATAGAGCTTATCCTGCGTTCCCCTCCTCCCTTGTGTGTTTTTCTCCCTTCCATAAGAATTTAAAAGTAAAATAAGCCATTCAGTATAAAATTTGGGCTTTACTGAGAGTAAAATAGGGATAAGAAACAAGATGGATTTGCTCAGTTATTGTGCATAAGAGAAAGTTCTGGCTTTTTGATCCCACCTTGAGGATGAAATGAATGCAAATGATTCATAAAAGAACAAAAATATCATTGACAATAGCCATAGGTGACTCATTGCTTGTGTGATACACAAATGGTTAGTTACACAGAAGGCCAAGTTACCTTGATATAAGTGGCACAATACAAAAAGATAGAAATGATAGTACAGTAGTTGTAGCATGCCTCATGAATGACATACAACCTTATACAACCTTAAACGTTCAAAAGAACATGTACTAATGACAGGGTATGTACTTCACACCATTGTTCTAAAGCATTATGGGTAATTTTATACAATTAATGCCACTCATAACCCATTTTACTTCTAAAATGTGATGTAATTCCAAGTGCAACATGATATTGGATAAGAAAAATGTGTGGTTAGGACTGAAAATGTGTTATTTTGATTGATAATTACAAATACCATAATTTTTAACAACAAATCGTTTACAATAAGACAAGGAATGCATTGAAAAAGTAAATGGTGTCATTTTTCATTTCAGGTTGACTTTAAAAAGATGCTTTGCAATGGTCTAGTTACGGTTTCTTGTTAATTTTGTCTCTCTATCCAATACAAACATGCACACACTGTGAACTGTTAATCAGAGGATCAATGTAAACATGATTTCCTTTTAATTTTAACTCAATGAGAAACTGAATTCAGCTAATTTTCTTTTGTTTGTCACACCTGACCAGTAAACAGCAGCAGGCCTTTGATATGTTAGTGTGCCCACCTCCAGGGTCTCAAACCATATGGTCTCTGTTTTTAGCATGGAGATCAATGTGTGTGTGTGTGTGTGTGTGTGTGTGTGTGTGTGTGTGTGTGTGTGTGTGTGTGTGTGTGTGTGTGTGTGTGTGTGTGTGTGTGTGTGTGTGTGTGTGTGTGTGTGTGTGTGTGTGTGTGTGCCCATGTATGTCTTTATTTAAATGTTGGACATCCTTTGAAAATACCAGGTGTTCCTCCTCATCGAGTATGTTGCCATGGTCACCGAGCACACATGAACACACCCTTTACCCCATTATCCCCTCTCAGGTTATCAAGCAGTATGACCTCATAACTATGAGAGGCAGCTGCATTAGCTCTATTACTCCCATGGTAACTGCAGGAGTGATTATAGTGGATAGGCTGTTGATGTAGAGCAATTAAAGTGTATCCTCTAAACACTCATCGTAATGTTCTCTCTACGTCACCATGATAATGCACACAAGTGCTGAGGATCTTACATTGCTAACCTCATGACTGATAGCATACTAGCATACTATTCCTGCTATTTCTGCCACATATGGAACATACAGTCGTACTATGTTTGTTTACAAGAGTAGAAAAATATGCTATTTTGATATACTGAATTCAGCCAAAGTATACTATGTATACTAATAGTATAATACTACTCCTGCAATTTGTGCAATATATGACAGAAACAATATAAGAAATTGCTAGTATGCTATTCCTAATTTAGCAAAAGTATACCATATATACTAGTAGTATGCTAATATACTAACATATTACTCCTAAAATTTATGCCATATTATGGATAACTGTAAATGGGTAAAATTCAACAATTTGAACATGGAGCTGCTTTGAGATCCACATATCTATGAGACTGAACTATATATGGCCTTGAAAATGAAGATTTCAAAAGGAAAGTTTATTAAAGGTGCCATCAAACGTTTTTGTCAAGATGTAATATAAGTCTAAGGTGTCCCCTGAATGTGTCTGTGAAGTTGCAGCTCAAAATACCCCATAGATTTTTTTTTTTATTAATTTTTTTAGCTGCCTATTTTGAGGCATAATTAGAAATGTGCCGATTCATGCTGCGGCCCCTTTAAATCACACGCTCTCCGCCCCCTCCCGAGCTCTTGACTCTATCACTACATAAACAAAGTTTCCACTGCTAATATAACCCTCAAAATGGATCTTTACAATGTGTTCAGCATGCAGAATGTCTGCAGTGTTTATTTGGATGTTTACTTTTAATTCTGAATGAATTTGAGAGATTTATAAAGAATGAAGTTGTGCTTATGAATTATACAGACTGCAAGTGTTTAAAAATGAAAACAGTGACGGCTCTTGTCTCCGTGAATACAGTAAGAAACGATGTTAACTTTAACCACATTTAACAGTACATTAGCAACATGCTAACGAAACATTTAGAAAGACAATTTACAAATATCACTAAAAATATCATGATATCATGAATCATGTCAGTTATTATTGCTCCATCTGCCATTTTTCGCTGTTGTCCTCGCTTGCTTACCTAGTCTGATGATTCAGCTGTGCACAGATCCAGATGTTAATACTGGCTGCCCTTGGTAATGCGTCGATCATGGGCTGGCATATGCAAGTATTGGGGGCGTACAACCCGACTGTTACGACTGTTACAACAGTCAGTGTTATGTTGAGATTCGCCTGTTCTTCGGAGGTCTTTTAAACAAATGAGATTTATAGAAGAAGGAGGAAACAATGGAGTTTGAAACTCAGTGTATGTCATTTCCATGTACTGAACTCTTGTTATTCAATTTTCAATTTGATGGCACCTTTAAGAATGAGAATCTAGTAAGACATTAAGATATCTTGAATACATTTAGAGTTACACGCATGCAAACTTTGGAAAAGGAATGGCATTCAGGTATGTTCTACGCAATTGAGTTGATAGAAAAACACGAGATACATTTCTAGTTTCAACATTATTTGTTCTTCAGATATTCTTCTTTAAAAGAAAAAAAGTATCACATATAGTTTTTGAACACTGAAAATGTGTACAATTTATCAGTTTTCTCAATGAGCCGCATTAAAATCTGCATATATCTGGGATTGAACCATTGAGAGCCTTTAAAATGAAGATAAGATAACAAAAAAAAAAGTTTGTTAAGAACCAGAATCTAAAAGGAATTTAAGATATTTTTAATACTTCTTGAGTTACAGGCATGCAAACTTGAGGCAATAAACAAAAGAAGTGCTTTTAAATAAGCTACTCTTTTAATCTTACAATCAAGTAGTTTTTGGGAAAAGTACATTTTACTCTACTCACACTATAGTTTTTGCAAAGCAATGGTATTTTTACTTGAGTATATTTTATATTTATAACTTAGTAATGCACTTGGGCAGCTATTTTCAGTCATGCGAGTCATTTCAACGCCACAGCTGGCATAGCAAGAATAATGTATTGATAATCATATCAATGTTGAATATCAAAAATGTGCAGTATAACGAATGAACAGCCTGTCACCAGAGACTCTCCGTAACGAATGGTCATGGAATTAAAGACTGAGCAGAATTTAATTGGAAATCTTTAATGAATCATTCACCTCTTCTGCTCCTCCATCCCTCATTCTCTCCCGTCAGTCCTTTCCTCTTTTTTAATTCTTTGGAAATTACTCATTTCCTCCCTGTAAAGATTAAACTATCATGTTGTTAAACGTGTGGTTATGGATATTTTACTGCTGTTGGCACACGCTGGTGCAGCTGGAGTACAGAGGCTGCAATAAATACAGCTAATGACTCTCACGCTGTCCATTCAGACCCTCCCTTTCTCTGTTCGTAAACTGTAATGTTCCAAAAATCTGATTCACAGAAGCTAAATAAAGTACAGTAGTCCAGTTTTGTTATACAGTCTCTTTATATGCTAAACTGCTACAGGCTACACACATACAACCTTAGATCCACCTCACACCTGCCTGTTGCTGGTTACTATAGCAACTGACAAAAAGCAGACCCTTGTCATTGAATCCATGGGTAGTAATTTACTAACACAGACACACACACACATGCTAACTAGAATACCAGATAATAATGATGACAAGCCTGAGTGGTATCAATCTGCTAAAACCTTACTGGCATCCACAGTGTGTTCCACCACAGGAGTGGGGGTGGGGATCTATGGGGGGAAGGGAAGCTTATATGATTGAGGATTGAACAGACGACTAGAAAAAGTCCATGTTCTGAGGATGTGAAAAAAAAAAAAAAAAACACTAAGCTAGAGGTTAAAATTGACTCAGTGGACTTCATTAGAGCCGACCTAAGCCCTGCGCTCGTATCAGAGTGAGGTTTACACATTTAAATTGTCTCCTCCTCTGTTTAGGAGGGCACTTGAGAGTTTTTCAACATGGTCTATATAAATTGTTGATCCTTATAGTGCATCCTCCCATTAAAGTGGCGGTCCATGATGTGACCTTCCTAGTGCGGATGCTGAAAGCACGTAATTCAAGCAATAGCTCTTCCACAGAGAGCTGTTTTTTCATAGAGCAGAGTCTCTGCTTCCCTTCACGCTCAACGGAGCGTCGCATTTGGTTTTGTTCGACAGGAGAGTCAACATACCATGTCCATGGCTTTTTTTTTTGCTCTGTTTACCAGTGAGAGAGACAGAGACAATAATGAGTGGGAGAGAGAGCTCGTGGGACACAAGGAAGGCTTTTCAAATGTCACTCAGTCAGAAAGCAAGACTGTATTGTTTGACTCATAAGCTTTACTGTAAAATAAAGGGCTTCAAAATGATGCAATTTCTAGCATTTATAGCTGTGCAAACAACAACAAATATAATTATCTAAAAAATATATTGGATAAAGATCAAGCCGCAAGTGTGAATCAGCTACTAGTTTGAAAGCAAAGCACTTTCTGGTTTGTACCACAACTTTAGTACATTCTTAATGCTTTAACAAATTAACTTTTTTTCTTTAAATGCTGTCTGTAAATGTTTAAAGTAAACTTATTTCACTTCCATAATATTACATTTCTGAGTGAAAAACAATATTCAATGAGAAAAAAGTATGGTGAGACTAGACTGGCTTTTTGGTTAGAAGGGGAGGGGCTGTAAAATAAGAGGGTTTTGTTTCAGAGGCGAAGTAAGTTATTACATTTTGGAAGATTACAAAGACTTCACATTACAATTAAAATTACATCTTGGGAAAAAAGCCTTTATCGACAAATTGTGCACAATAAGACCGGGAACATGAGAAAGTAATGAGAAAGTGAATAGATTAATGTTGACTTTGATATTGTGGCAAAAGTTAGCTATTTTCATGCAAGTCGGTTTTGTTGTAATTGTTGTTTGAAAGCACATTTATGAAAAACTCATTCATGAAAAGCATATTTCCACCGCAAAAAAAGAAAAAAAAAAAAGAAAAGTGAAATAAGTTTAAAATAAGAAATATAGTCACACTGAGATAAAGTCAGAATAGTTTATATTCTGAATGATGCATTAAAGTGATCAAAACTGAGTAAAGACTCTTACATTGTTACAAAAAATGAATCACTGTTTCCACAAAAATATTAATCAGCACAGCTGTTTTCAACTTTGATAAGAATAAATGTTTCTTGAGCAGCAAAGCAGCATATTAGAATGATTTCCGAAGGATCTTGTGACACTGAAGACTGGAGTGACGACTGATGAAAATTCAGCTTTGTCATCACAGAAATAAATTAATTGTAAAATATATTCAAAAAGAAATTAGTTATTTTAAATTGTAAAAAATATTTCTATTATATTCTATATATATATTCTAAATATTTATTACTATTTTACTGTATATTGAATCAAATAAATAGCTGGTGAGCATAAAAGCAAAACAAACTTACCAACTCCAGACTTTTGAATGGAAGTGTATGTAAAACTCAGCAGCAGGCTTCCATTTATCTCAATAAGACAACTCTGGAATTCAATAAATCTTCTTACATGCAGCTTATAATAATACTTATAGAGTATTCTGAATGTACTGCAATGATTGCATTTGTGTGTCATTTATATGCTCTGCGCACTTATAAGACTGCCTGTCATTGTTAGCGCACCCTTTTGACTTTATGATGGAATGTGCCTATTTGTGCGTGTGTGTGCATGCATGTGTTCCCCAGGTGCCCACTGGGCTCATGTTGATTGCGTGGGAATGGCGGCTGGAGTTTCTCTCTGAGAACAGATTCCCATTAGTGATCAGTGAGCCCGGGGTAGAGAGACACACTGCTTTCATGTCCCTTGAGTCTCTGCCTGTCTGTCTTTCTCTCTTGCTGTCTTTCTTTTCATGTCTTCTGGATGTTATGTTTAGTTTATGAGTGATGCTGCCTGAGTTCCAGCATTGATGGTTGACAGTAAAGCAAGTGCTCCAGACTTCCAGAGTGTTCACTGAAAGGTAATCGTATAATATTGTATAGTCATTAAAACGCTGCATTCCCTGCATGTAAAGCAGACACAGAACTATGGCTATGTTCACAATGCATGCCTTAACGCTCAATTCCGATTTATTGCTCAGATCCGAATTTTTTGTATAGCTGTTCACATTGTTGTTTTAAATGTGGCCAATATCAAATTCCAGTGTGAAGAGATTGTGGTCCTGAACGGACCCACATGCACAAAAGAACGATAAAAAGACATCACGCAGTACACTGTAATACAGACATAAACACGAGGATATTAAAGTAAACGATTATGTGTTTATTTATTGTGTGATCTGCTGCAGAACTGAGCGAATTTATGTGCAAGCAATATTATAAACAAAGACGAGGCTTTGAAATAAGAGAGCAGAGTTTGTAAACATTTATGATGTTTTGCTTGTATATAGAGCTGTCACTGTAATACTTATGAGCTCTGTCACATTCACTGTCCTTCTATAAAGACTACATTTCACTACGGTCTTGATAACTACGTATGTATGTAGGTATGTAAAATCTTTGAAGTGACTCCCATGAGCGCAGAATTGTGACGAATGTCGATCTAGAGTGACTGTATGACTGTTCAGACTGAGGTCACATTGCAAAACATCAGAACTGTTTCAGATTTAGGACCACATACGGAAGTGGCCCAAATCAGATCAGATTCCATGTGGTTTGTGATGTTCACACTGTCATGACAAAAACAGATCACAGAGTCACATATGAGCACAAAAAAAATCTAATTTGGGCCAAATTATGACTTTATGACTTGACAGTTTTATATGGAAGCCCATGTATGCCTTCAGAGTAAAAAAAAAGGTAATTGCATTTTCACATTTATATCTAACCCGACTTCATATTTCACATTTGCATATTTATATGTGACTTTATATGTCACTATGTGACTTAAATTCGTTTTTTAAACAATATCATAATTAAAGGATTAGTTCACTTCAGAAGTAAAATTTCCTGATAATTTACTCACCCCGGTTGTCATCCAAGATGTTTATGTTTTTCTTTCTTCAGTCGAAAAGAAATTAAGGTTTTTGAGGAAAACATTCCAGGATTTTTCTCCATATAGTGGACTTAAACGGTTACCAACAGGTTGAAGTTCCAAATTGCAGTTTCAATGCAGCTTCAAAGGGCTCTACACGATCCCAGTCGAGGAATAAGGTTCTTATCTAGTGAAACAATCAGTCATTTTCTAAAAAAAAAAAAAAAGTATATACTTTTTAACCACAAAAGCTCGTCTTGCACTATCTTTGCGATGCACCACGCATTACGTGACATAGCCAGAAGTAGTGATCCAGTGTCTACAAAGTGAACGGGCAAACACTAAGTCAAACGGTCTTTTCAAAAAAAAAAAAAAAAAAGGTAAAACAAAGATATCGGACAATTTTGAAGTTGGAGGAGAAAATTAGATGGATTTTTTTGCCCTACTGCAATACTTCCGCCTACTGACCTTTCCAACTTGATTACCTAATGCGTGGCGCATTGCAGAGCTAGTGCAAGATGAGCATTTGTGGTTAAAAAGTATATACTTTTTTCTTTTCTTTTTTTTAAGAAAATGACAGATCGTTTCACTAGATAAGACCCTTATTCCTCGTCGGAGATCATGTAGAGCCCTTTGAAGCTGCAATGAAATTGCAATTTGGACCTTCAACCCGTTGTACCCCAGTGAAGTCCACTATATGGAGAAAAATCCTGGAATGTTTCCCTCAAAAAGCATAACTTCTTTTCGACTGAAGAAAGACAGACATAAACATCATGGATGACATGGGGGTGAGTAAATTATCAGAAAATTTCAATTCTGAAGTGAACTAATCCTTTAACTAAATTATGTTTTACTGAAGAAAAACTGGCTTCCACAGTTTTATAATCAACATGTTGTTCTGAAAGTACTACTTTGAGACACCCTTAATTTGAACCCATCTGGAAAGGATATACTGTAGTTCTTAATCCTGTAGTAATCAAATCTTGTTCGCTAATGATAATTTTTCATACCGTCAGCCTATCTAAACACCTGAACGAACACTGCAGTCCACCACATTTATGTGTTATTTATCTTGAACCGTCTTAATTCACACAGAAACTCTTGTGCATATAGAGACTGTTATGTAACAGATCACAGAAGGCAAATGGATGCGTAATCCCAGATTACAAACAACCAACAAAGAGCAAATGAAGGGGTCATCCTCCCACAGCCTTTGCGCTGCTTTATTCAAGCACATGCACAAGCATCCGTTCATACAAGTAAACACACTCGTCGTGGATACAGGTACGTCTGTATGTGCTTTGCTCATTAGTGCTAGTGTTAGACAAAAGTTTGCTAAATCCACACAGGCAAATTTACATGAATGTAGTGATTTCTGTTTACACTTAGTACAGTTCTTTCCAAAAACATAAAAAAGTGAAACATAAAAAGCAAATGGAATGAATATACATTCAAGTCTGAGGAGATGTGATCTAGTGTTTAGTGCATGTGCAGTGGTGTGGGAGTTCATTTCTGCAATCAAAAAATCGATTAAATTAAATTAAAACAAATTAAATTATAAATGTAAGTTTAAAAGGCGTCATAACATGAGAAATAAAATTTTCCTTGATCTTCTGACATATACGGGGACTTTGTTCCACCTCATAATAAACAAAGCATTTATTTAAACAAGTTCCAAAAACAGCTCATTTTGATATTGCGGGACCTGTGATGTCACACGTCACAGGCAAATACATTTACATATGACTGCCTCCAGAGCAAGACATCAACGAATAGTTATAGACAAAGTCCCTTAAAGACAAGTCATTTCACTCGGCGGCCATCTTTGAAACGCCTCTCAGGGATCCTGGGCATCATGCAGTCTTTTTGAATGGGGAAACATCAAATTCTCCAAAACTGTTCGCCAACCTTACGATTAAATTTCATATTTGAAATCACCAATGAAATCTAACAATAACCGGCTCATAAATTTAGTTTCTAAATGCGCGAATCATGAAAAAAAATAAAAATTTCTATAGAAACCGGAGATTCTAACGGCCACTGAAGTAACGCAATGACTTTACCAGTCGGTAAAGTCATATTTAGAAGGCTCTTATTTAGAAGGCGGGACTTATTCCGCCATATTGTGCGTTACACTTTCTCCCATTCGAAACAATACGAGTGACACGTCTTGTGTTATTCTATAGTCTTTGTTATAGATCATCGCACCATAGGCCCCGCCCACTGGCATTCAATTGCCTACACTGGATGTGAGCGTTGCATCACGTCTTGTCAAAAGCAAAAATAATTCATTATAATCACTGATGCTGTTTACATTGGATACAGTAAACAGATGCACATTCAGTTTCTGAAATACTCCACGCACTGTCGACAACAGGACAAATGGAAGAGTGAAAAAACTTTGGATCACATTTGAGGATTATATGTTTGTTCGGAGCATTTGGTTTTGTGAACGAGGCACAGAGTAATGGAGAGTTCACAAAGAAACTTTTGTTGAAAGATGAAGCAGTCAACTGTATTGGATCTGACAGCAGCTGCATCACAAACCGTAAGTAAATTATTTCATAATGATTTGCCAGTAAATGACAGTTTTATATGGACAATGTTTTCAAAACACTTACATGCAATAGCGAGTGGGCGTTGATACAGTTTTCAATGCAATGACTTTAACTAATCATAACAGTGGCCGTTTATTAACAAGGACCTTTATTATAGGAGCTGCCCCTT
This sequence comes from Chanodichthys erythropterus, assembly GCF_024489055.1. Lineage (NCBI taxonomy): Eukaryota > Metazoa > Chordata > Actinopteri > Cypriniformes > Xenocyprididae > Chanodichthys > Chanodichthys erythropterus. The sequence goes on from NC_090226.1 coordinate 16,458,808, forward strand.
AAAAATATATCTTTTCAGACAGAGCAGAGCGACAGAACGAAGGTTCAAAATACATTTTTATGCATATATATTTGTTTTCTTGTACAAAAAAAAATTACCAAGTGAACCTCAAGGTGTCACAGACACGCCAGGCTCCACCTCACCACAGTACCCACGCACTCAATCACCAGCTTATTAATCACCGCCACCTGCACCTCATTCACTCTGCAATCACCAGCACTACAAAGCCACCACTCTCACACACACTCACTGTCCGGTCTCGTTTGCACTACGCCATGTATATGCTTACCTTAAGGACTCCCCTTCAACATACTTACCTGCTCCAGCGATCTCCTTCATCTCCTTCGTCTCCTGGTCCCTTCGTGTGCTTACCCTTCTGTGTGTGTGAGTGTCTCCAACGTCTCCCTCCATCTCAGCTCAACTCCTGGATCCACAAACCACACAAGGACAGTATTACTTTATATTCATCTCTCAAGAACCTGATAACAGCCATTATCACTCTGTGTTCCACATATTGTTCCAATAAACTCACCTGGATTGCTTTTATCTCTGCCTCCGTGTCTATATCATAACAGAAGACCGGACCATAACAACTAACGGCATGAGTACAAACGATCCATTCCAGGAACTCGTGGACGTGCTGCGTCGAGCACTCACACCACAGCCCTCAACATCGTCATCCCACAACACGGCTGTCTCCGCACCCACCAGCACCACTCCTTCACCTGCATTCACCGCCAGTCCCATGGCCAAACCGGCGCCCTACTCTGGATCGGCGGAGGAATGCAGCGGATTTCTTCTCCAATGTGAGCTGGTCCTGGAGATGCAGCCGCACCTCTACACCACAGACACGGCTAAAATAGCGTTCATTATTTCACAACTGCAAGGGAAGGCTCTGCAATGGGCAGATTCGTTGTGGACCCAGAAAGGCCCAGTCGTCCAATCCTATTCGGCGTTCGTCTCCCACTTCCGGGAAGTATTCGGGAAACCTCTGACTGATTCCTCGACTGGTGAGAAACTTTATAATCTAAAGCAAAGAAACCTATCTGTTAACGAATATGCCTTGCAGTTTCGAACGCTAGCCGCCACCAGCGGATGGAACGAGCAAGCCCTCATCACCACGTTCCGTCAGGGGCTGGAACCCTCCGTGCGGCTGCATCTCGCTGCATACGAGGACTCCATGGGATTAGAACGCTTCATCCAACTCGCCATCCGCGTGGGGTCCCGTATGCAGTCGTGCATTCAAGAACACCAGGGCCAGTCATCCACCACTAACCTCCTCCGTCGGTCCGAACCCGTCAGCTCCCCAGAACCAGCCAACGAACCCATGCAAATTGATCACTCTCGTCTCACCCCTAACGAAAGACAAAGAAGGCTGGCCCTGAATCTCTGTCTCTATTGCGGAACAATGGGGCATAATCTCTCCACATGCCCAATCCGTCCTCCTCGACCCGTGGTGAGTGCAATATTTCCCTCCATTCAGAAAATGAAACCACTCACTACAACTGTAACCCTTACTGCTGCTAACATCTCTGTTCCAATGGTGGCGCTCCTTGATTCAGGGTCAGCCAGAAACTTCATCTCAGGCACCCTCTGTAGACAACTCAACCTTAAGATCTCTCCTTCACCGACGAGCTATCAAATCCACTCCATCACGGGCAAACCCCTAAGCCGCAGACACATCCGTCACTGCGTGGGTCCACTACAACTCAGCATCGGTATCCTGCACACTGAACACATCCATTTGCTGGTTCTGGAGGAATCCACCGCTGACGTGGTTCTAGGGCGCCCGTGGCTGGAACAACACAACCCCAACATCTCCTGGCGCACGGGCGAAGTCCTGAAGTGGGGCGATCACTGCTTCCCAGACTGCTTCCCAGCGCTTCCTGTTCCAAAACCTCCACTCTCCAAGTCTCTTCTCGTGAATGCCACGTCCATCGAGAGCCCTGTTGAGAAGCGCTCCGTGGATGTTCCCCCTGACTACGCCCCCTTCAGCGACGTCTTCTGCCCGCAACGCGCCTCCAAGCTCCCTCCACACCGGCCATGGGACTGCGCCATCGATCTGCTGCCGGGTGAACCAGTGCCCAGGGGACGCATATACCCCCTGTCCATACCGGAGGAGAAGGCCATGGAGGAATACATCAAGGAGGCACTCGAACAAGGTTACATCCGCCCGTCTACTTCCCCTGCTGCTTCAAGCTTCTTCTTCGTGGCAAAGAAGGACGGAGGCTTGAGGCCATGCATCGATTACCGTGCACTCAACAAGATCACCATCAAGTTCCGATATCCACTTCCCCTCGTCCCAGCGGCCCTGGAACATCTCCGCGGTGCCACTGTGTTCACCAAGTTGGACCTCCGCAGCGCGTATAACCTCATCCGGATACGTGAGGGGGACGAGTGGAAGACCGCCTTCGTCACGCCCACTGGACACTACGAGTACCTCGTGATGCCGTATGGCCTGGTCAACGCCCTCCGTATTCCAGGATTTCATCCACGAGGTGCTCCGGGAGTTTCTCCATAAGTCCGTTCTGGTTTATATAGATGACATCCTCATCTACTCCCGGAGCTTGGCCGAACATCGCCACCACGTTGCGGAGGTCCTCCAGCGCTTACGGCAGTTCCATCTCTTCCTCAAGGCTGAAAAATGCTCATTCCACCAACCCTCCGTCCAGTTCCTGGGGTACGTGATTGATCACAGTGGCATCCGGATGGACGAGGGGAAGGTCTCCGCCATACAGTCCTGGCCCACTCCTACCACCATCAAAGAACTCCAAAGATTCCTAGGTTTCTCCAATTTCTATCGCCGGTTCATCAAAAACTACAGCACAATCGTCAGTCCACTCACCAACCTCCTCCGTCACCAGCCCAAGTCTCTGTCCTGGTCTCCATTAGCCACCGACGCCTTTGAGACCCTGAAGAAGGCCTTCACCACCGCTCCCCTCCTCGTCCACCCTAACCCGGACCTCCCGTTCATAGTAGAGGTGGACGCATCTACCACCGGAGTGGGAGCGGTCCTTTCACAGCAGCAGGGGACACCAAGTAGACTCCATCCATGCGCCTTCTTCTCCCGCAAGCTCAACCCGGCGGAGGTCAACTACGACATCGGTGACCGCGAACTCCTGGCCGTCAAGCTTGCCCTTGAGGAGTGGAGGCATTGGTTGGAGGGAGCTACTCACCCATTTCAAGTCCTCACTGATCACAAGAACCTCGAATATCTGAAGGCCGCAAAGAGACTCAACCCTCGCCAAGCTCGCTGGGCTATGTTCTTGTCTAGATTCAACTTCTCCATCTCCTACCGTCCTGGTTCTAAGAATACGAAGGCTGACGCCTTATCTCGCCTCTATGCTCCTGAGGAAAAGCCCGAAAAACCTGATACTATTCTGCCGGAGTCCATCTTCGTGAGCCCCATCCAGTGGTCCGAAGAAACCATTCCCTCCGCCAATGCCTCCACACGCACTCCGCCGGGTTGCCCACCGGGCTTGCAGTACATCACACGGGCACGTCGCACTCCACTCCTGCACAACGTTCACTCTTCACTTGGCACTGGTCACCCGGGGGTCAAGGAGACCCTCTCGTTGCTCAAACAACGCTTCTGGTGGCCCAACATGGCCAACGACGTCAGGAGGTACGTGCAGGGCTGCAGGGAGTGTGCCATCTCCAAGAGCCCACGCCATCTTCCCACCGGCAAGCTCTTTCCTCTGCCCGTTCCTGAGAGACCCTGGTCACACCTGGGAGTGGACTTCGTCACCGATCTCCCCGAGTCTGACGGTCACACATGCATCCTGGTGGTGGTGGACCGCTTCTCAAAGTCCTGCCGTCTGATACCCCTAGAGGGTGTGGGACTCAGCTCACCACCAGCTGCAGAGGGCCCTGCGCAGACGCAAGATGGCAGCCGACCTTCGACGCTCCGAGGCTCCTGTCTACCAGCCGGGGCAGAAGGTCTGGCTGTCCACCCGGGACATCAGGATGCGTCTGCCCTGCAAAAAGCTGAGTCCCCGCTTCATTGGCCCGTTCACCATCCTTCGGCAGATCAACCCCGTCACCTATCGTCTCCAACTCCCGGCACAGTATAGTAGAATCCATCCTACATTTCACGTGTCTCTACTCAAACCTCACCACCCTTCTGTTGTTCCCTCCACAGAGCCTGACGTGGCAGCCGCCGAGCCCCCCCTTCCACTTCTCCTAGAGGACGGCACAGCCTACGTGGTCCACGAGATCTTGGATTCCCGGCGCCGTGGTGGTAAACTCGAGTACCTCGTGGACTGGGAGGACTATGGTCCCGAAGAACGCTCATGGGTTCCCAGGAATGATATCCTTGATCCTCTTCTGTTACAGAACTTCCATACCAACCATCCAGACAGACCTGCCCCGCGACCCAGGGGAAGACCACCACGACGTCGGGGTCCGCGGCCCTCAGGAGCGGGCCGTGGGAGGGGGGGTACTGTCACAGACACGCCAGGCTCCACCTCACCACAGTACCCACGCACTCAATCACCAGCTTATTAATCACCGCCACCTGCACCTCATTCACTCTGCAATCACCAGCACTACAAAGCCACCACTCTCACACACACTCACTGTCCGGTCTCGTTTGCACTACGCCATGTATATGCTTACCTTAAGGACTCCCCTTCAACATACTTACCTGCTCCAGCGATCTCCTTCATCTCCTTCGTCTCCTGGTCCCTTCGTGTGCTTACCCTTCTGTGTGTGTGAGTGTCTCCAACGTCTCCCTCCATCTCAGCTCAACTCCTGGATCCACAAACCACACAAGGACAGTATTACTTTATATTCATCTCTCAAGAACCTGATAACAGCCATTATCACTCTGTGTTCCACATATTGTTCCAATAAACTCACCTGGATTGCTTTTATCTCTGCCTCCGTGTCTATATCATAACACAAGGAACATATTAAAATAATTAAAAAAATGTCATGACCCCTTTATGCATGTGTATTTATATTTAATAAAGCAAATTAAAAATATATAACATGTTTTGTTTGCTATATTATGAGCCACTGTGGACTTTTCATATTAGCAATGTTAAGCTAAAAATATATATTTTGCACAAGCTGAATTAACATAAGTATGAATGCAATCTTTTACACCAAGAACAACTACATACTTAAAACATCTATCCACAGACAACCAGTTTCAAGATTTCCTTTTCAATCTGAGCGAAATTCCAGAAATCGTTTGCATGGATTTTCAATAACAGCCTAGTTTATGTGCCTATCCTGCTTGCAGCTGATCCAAGATCAGTCAGCGCTTCATTCTGAATTCATCATGTCAATCACAATAGCAATTTTCCCCCCTGCCTGCACATCAAGAACTTCAGCCCACAATGAAAGCCTGCTGACCTCAGATCAGGCCTATTCAGCTAGTAGGGCTCTTAAGGCCATTTTGGTGCATCCGTCTATTAGCTGTGAGAGGCACCTCGGCAGACCGTTCACAAACAGAGAGCTCTTATCTGGGTTATGGTTTGTCTCTAACACAATGGCCTTTCAGATTCTTGCCCTCCTAAGCACAAGACGGGCGTTGAACATCGCCTCTTTGCTCAGCGAGGGAGTGGAAAAGAAAATGGATTTGTGGAGAGATATATCAATATGCTCTCTCGAATAATCTTCCTTTCTCTCTGCCTAAAAAAACTGAAAAATGTCTAAATGCAGTAAAATAGGTATTTGTTATAATAATACAAGAATAAAAGAGAGGAAACAATACTGTCATTGTTTTAAACGAGGGCTGTAATTAACTTCATCTCAAGAATAAGCCCTGTAATTTAAATTGAGCAAATAATTGTATCTGAATATCTTGGCAAGACAGACACAACAGTTTTATCATATTGCCTCTGAAAGTGCTGCTGTGTGATATCGTATGCTATTATTCTCTAGTACAGTAAAGTAGACTGTGGTAAATGACGTCATGCAATAACTCAATCAGCACTCTTGTAAAGGCATCAAATTACACTGCTAGCAGCTCGTAGGATCATCCGAGGACATCTTTCACTACATGCTTACCATTTAGAATATTCTCATTTCTTGTCCAATGTTACAGTGTTCTATGGAGAAGGATCAGATCATGCTACGTAATACTAAAATCTCTTTAAGGCAATTCATTGCACTCAGCGGCCATCTTGGTAATGCCCTCGGGTGGATATGTCCAGTCGCACACATACAGCTCCTACGTACTTGAACTCTCCAAAGCTGTTAGTCAAAATTATGTTTAAAATAACCTCAATAACCTTTGAATGATCTCAAATCAGAATAAAAATGTTTTAATAATGGTATCATAAATTGTGCTTTTGAAGTTCAAATCATGAAAAGACTGCTGTAATGCAGGACTTCCAGTCAGACAGCTATAGTGCAACAGTCGGTTCCGGAAGTAAAAAAATCCTATTCGTTTTCTCCATAGGGCAATTGATTTTAAACTCTGACTGATAAACCGTTGAAGACAGACCTACTGTGAGCTACAAGGTTGTTTGTTGAAGCCATAAGATTACATTGTTTTAGCTTATTTTTAAATAATCATGTTTAACAGCAGAATTGTTGAAAAACTACATGAAAAACTACATTACCCATGATGCACAAATATTTCTATCTATCTATCTATCTATCTATCTATCTATCTATCTATCTATCTATCTATCTATCTATCTATCTATCTATCTATCTATCTATCTATCTATCTATCTATCATTTCTCCATTGCTTTTAATTTGATCATGTAATTCACAATGCTTCATGGGATTGTAGTTCTTTTCCTCATTAAACTCATTAAGTGCACAGTCATGTCAATTAGTCTTTTTGCCGGATTTTCACATACTTTTTTTTTTTTCAAATTAAAGTTCTTAAAGGGATAGTTCACCCATCCTAGGTGTATATGACTATCTTCTTTCAGGCGAGCAAAATCGGAGATATATTTAAAAATATCCTTAGTCCTCCAAGGTTTATAATGGTTGTGAATTGGAACCGAAAAAAAAAAAAAAAGCATCATCCATTAAAAAAAAAATGTGGTACTCTGATATTTCTCTTTAAAATTTCTTATTTTAGACTTCTAATTCGTCACCGGTGTTTTGTTTTGCTCTCTCCTCTGCACCTTCACATTCATCATTATGTAATTGCGTGGGCTCAAAGGTTGTTATACAGCCCAAATCAAAATGTGCAGCATGTATACAGTCGTCCGCCACAAGGTAGTTACTTAAAATTTATAAAGTTTTAAATATAGATATTTTTCTTACAAAAATGCATCCCTTCACTTCAAAAGACCTTTATTAACCATCTGGAGTCATATGGATTCTTTATATATATATATATATATATATATATATATATATATATATATATATATATATATATATATATATATATATATATAATTTGGGTTCCCATTCACAACCATTATAAACCTTGTAGGACTAAAGATATTTTTAAATATATCTCCAACTGTGTTTGTCTGAAAGAAGATAGTCATATATACCTAAGATGGCTTGAGGGTGAGTAAATCATGGGATAATTTTCATTTTTGGGTGAACTATCCCTTTAATGTTGCGATTCACCTCGTAGCTGGTCTCTCTTTTTTAAAATCCCTATGTTAAAAAAAAAAGTGTGCAGCCACTTTTGCACTCTATTAAGCGTTGTGATGCCACTATCACATATGACTCTTTCAACTAAGGTAGGAACTAAAAGGCACCATCATTACAATGTCTCCCATTCATATACGCAAGTGGTCCATCTCTTCTCCTTATATTATCTGTAGTAATAGGTAATCTACCACAGCTAAACACAGATACCACCATATATGTTGTTGGTCATCATATCTTGCACTGAGGTTAATAAGGTTCAAAATCTCTCCATATTGCTCTAGCTCTTGTAGTTGCGCTCTGCCCTAATTAATGTCTCTATTTGTGGCTTTTTTGTTGTTTTATTTTATGCAAAACTCATTAGAGGCATAATTGACTGGGCTTTAGATGTGCATGTGTGCTCACTCCCTGAACAGTCTTTCTGTTGTGCCTGCTTGTTTGTCTTGTTTGTCTCTTGTCTGTCTTACAGTGTGTGAGAGAGAGTGACAATGAGAAAGAAAGGAAGAGAGAAAGAAGACATTGTAGGAGATATTGTTAATAGCCTTCTTAATTAGGCTCTCCATTCAGTGTGTGGGTGGGTGTGTGCTGGAGACAGCGAGCTGCGGCAGCATAAGACATCTGTCATGGTCCTACTGATCATTAAGTATGTGACAGCGTGCACCTTGTCATCATGACTAATAAACTGACTGAACTACCATTTTTGAAGCAGACAGCAAAAAAGCAACGTGAGGAGTTTCCACATTTAGTTGCCGGCATGAGCAAGTCCTGCATGAATAAAAACAGCAGAGCTGCTTATAATCGTAAGACGGGTGAATTAGCATGTCACTGCATCATAATTAAAGATGGAGGGGGGGTGACGGGGGTAAACAAACACTAATGTTAATTTGATATTTCCACAGAACTTAATAACAACAACAACAACAACGATGCACAGTAGCCTACTGTTGATGATAAAAATCAGTGTATTTATAAAACTTTAAAGATGTTCGCCAATATTTTGTAAAAATGCATAATCAAATCTGTCTCTGAGGGTTCAGATAATAACATGAGAAGATATTCGCATTTACGTCCTCATCTGACTTGTTAACTCATCATCCACTAAAATATCAATAATAATAACCAGGGAGCAATTAGCAATATTGCTTGGAGTATAATGAAAATTTCCATCATATCATCATATAAACCAACAAAGGCTTATTGAAAAAAACTCAACTAACAAAACTCCAAAAAATGTACCTATACATACAATCCACTGCAGTTTCCAGCTGAAATGAACATTAGCAGCAAAACACCAACATTCCTTATTCCTTATTATGATTACGTTTATAGGTTGTTGCACATCCTGTGAAACACAAGTCATGATAAAAGAACACTTGTAGATACCAGCTAAAATGGCATGGTTGCTTCAGCAAAACATTTTTAGCTCACATTTGCTTTTGTTTACACTATTGGATAGGTTTAGTGTAAGGTTAGGTGCGTTATTTTCAAAGGCAATAGAGCATTACCCTTTTAGCGCCATTCATCGGACATTTCATTTCCGAAGTGCCACAATACGTAAAACCAACGTAATAAAACATTGCCAGAGTATCTTTCATCGGTTTAGGATAAAACAGAGCACGCTTTTTAGCCACTCAACAGGACATTTCACATAGAAAGTCTGGAGAAACATGCAAGAAACAACGTAATATAATTTCATGTCACAACAGACATGTTTTTTCAATGAGCCAGGGTTGATATAAACAGGTCTGGTCAAAGGTTGAATGGTTGGTTCACCCAAAAAATGAAAATTCTGTCATTAATTACTCACCCTAATGTCGTTCCAAACCCACAAGACCTTCATTCATCTTCGGAACAATTTAAGATATTTTTGATGAAATCTGAGAGCTTTCTGACCTCCGATAGACTGCAAAGTTTTTACCACTTCCAAGGTGCAGAACCGTGACCGTGACACAATGTCAGTTTTGAAATTTTAAAAATGTGAGGCTTTGAGCGCTGTTGAGTGGATTCGTAAACACCTCTTTTGTGTTCACATACTCATCAGTTACGTATGTGATTGGCTACAATTATAAACGCATGGGAGCGTTTGAAAGCACACAAAAGTGTTTGAATTTTAAAGCGGGAGTGGGCTTTTTTTTTTTTTAAAGCTCCTGTGTGTATCTGTGTGAAGAGCGTCATTGATGTCTATTTACAACATGTTTTTGAAGTGTTGATCATTGTAGCCAATCACAGACATATCTGATGAGCACATGAACACAATTGCCAATCAGAGGTGTTTATGAACCCGCTCAACAGTGCTCAAAGCATCACATTTTTAAATTTTCACTTTTGACAACACTAAACTATAGTGGTTCAACCTTAATGCTATGAAGAGACGATAATACTTTTTGTGTGCAAAAAAAACCCAAACAAAAATAATGACTTTATTCTTCAACTTCTCTTCCATGTCAGTCTCCTACGCTATTCATGTAGTACACACAGTGCAGCGCTTCCAGGTTCTACATCAGAACGCCGGCTCAATATTGGTCGACTCATGCGTCAGCATCACACGGCGTTCTGATGCAGAACCTGGAAGCACAGCACTGTTTACTAAGTGAATAGCGTAGGACACTGACATGGAAAAGAAGAAATTGTTGAATAAAGTTTTTTTTGTTTCTTTTATATGCACGAGATGTATTCTCATCGCTTTATAACATTAAGGTTGAACCACTGAAGTCACATGGACTACTTTAACGATGTCTTTACTACCTTAGTTTCTGGGCATTGAAAGTGGTAATAACAATGCAATCTATCGGAGGTCAGAAAGCTCTCGGATTTCATCAAAAATACCTCAACTTGTGTTCCGAAGATGAACGAAGGTCTTATGGGTTTGAAACAACATGAGGGTTAATAATTTCATTTTTGGGTGAACTAACCCTTTAAAGTTCACATTAGTGAAAAAACAACGATAAATGTAATTGCACCTTTAGATAAATGTTAAAGGTGCCCTAGATTATGTTTTTAAAAGATGTAATATAAGTCTAAGGTGTCCCCTGAATGTGTCTGTGAAGTTTCAGATCAAAATACCCCATAGATTTTTTTTTATTAAATTTTTTAACTTCCTATTTTGGGGCATCATTATAAACGCACCGATTTTATGCTGCAGCCCCTTTAAATCCCGTGGTCCACGCCCACAGAGCTTGCGATTGCCTTAAACAGTCCCTAAACAAAGTTTACACAGCTAATATAACCCTCAAAATGGATCTTTACAAAGTGTTCGTCGTGCATGCGGCATGCATGCGTCGGATTATGTGAGTATTGTATACTGTTATATTGTTTACTTCTGATTCTGAATGAGTTTGAGGCTATGCTCCGTGGCTAACGGCTAATGCTACACTGTTGGAGAGATTTATAAAGAATTAAGTTGTGTTTATGAATTATACAGACTGCAAGTGTTTAAAAATGAAAACAGCGACGGCTCTTGTCTCCGTGAATACAGTAAGAAACGATGGTAACTTTAACCACATTTAACAGTACATTAGCAACATGCTAACGAAACATTTAGAAAGACAATTTACAAATATCAGTAAAAATATCATGTTATCATGAATTATGTCAGTTATTATTGCTCCTTCTGCCATTTTTCACTATTGTTCTTGTTGCTTACCTAGTCTGATGATTCAGCTGTGCACAGATCCAGACGTTAATACTGGCTGCCCTTGCCTAATGCCTTTTATAATATTGGAAATGTGGGCTGGCATATGCAAATATTGGGGGCGTTCACCCCGACTGTTACATAACAGTCTGTGTTATGTTGAGATTCGCCTGTTCTTCTGAGATCTTTTAAACAAATGAGATTTACATAAAAAGGAGGAAACAATGGAATTTGAGACTCACTGTATGTCATTTCCATGTACTGAACTCTTGTTATTTAACAATGCCAAGATAAATTCAATTTTTCATTCGAGGGCACCTTTAACTGAACAAAAAAAATAGGTTTCTCAGTTTGGCCATGGCAGATCTCTAGCTAAAGATGTCTGACTAATGATTCGAGTAGACTATCATCTCTGAGCACTGAGTTGTATTGAATTTCTATCTACTCTCGAAGGAATACCATCACAACATGTACAATATGACTGATCAGAGCACCTTCTATTGAGAAAAATTTTGAGATGTAATAAAAGTCTATATGCCAATGAGATTCTTCTTGACTAAACAGCAAAGGAATATACAGTGTAACAAAAACACGATTGTATATCAAAGGCAAACCACTGGTTCCTGATGTTTTGTCTCACATGAGTCTTATCTGTGAGGACACATCACTGGCTGGAGAATAACTTCCCACAGAGACTCTTTTTATTGTCCCAAGGCACTGTCTCCAAAGACAATAGCAGCAAGCAAACAAGCCCCTGGCGACACAATCAAATAAGACGGACAGACTTGTTTTTGACCTTAGATTGTATGAAATGAAACTCACAGTGAGTCTTAAAATGAGGCGGATCTGAAATTCAAACAATACGTAATGTATCAGCTCTCAAATACACTGCACAATTAAAACCTCTCCAAGCTACTATATATGATAAACGTTTCTGAATAAGGCACTCATGGATATGATGAACACATAAATTATTCAAGATTCTGACATAAAAGACAACTTCATTCTGTCAGAGCTCTGCCTTTGATTCGAAGCCAAGGAGAAATGTCTCAAACACCAAGTCTTGATCTCAAACATTGTGCTAATGTGCCACAGCTGACTCTTTGTTAGTTTTCAGGATTAAAGAACTTTGGAGCTTTCAGAAATTTGGTTTTGACTTATATTTGATAAGCAACGAGCCTTAAATGAACTAATCTTATACAGAAGCATGTTTTGCATGCAACTGCCATGAAGAGATCATGACAACTAGTAAAACAGATTTCATCATTGCTGAATAACAATCAGGTATTGTCTCTCTTAGGATCTGAGGAAATGCCTAATGGTATTGCTATTTTCACAAGGGAAACATTCACCCTTGTTGAAAGAAACCCCTGAGAGTAAAGTTGCATCAAATAAATTGTGTCTTCTATAATCCTAAATGCTTCAATGGGGTTTTAAGATTTTTATGTTGCCAGCAGACTACTGACGTGTTTGTGATATTTATTATGTTCACAAAGCCAACTTGTCAGTGCCCTGAACTTCCAAAAACCATCTAGATTTATGCACCTTTATATCCTTAGACAGCAAAACACATAAAACAAGCATGCCAAGAAACAAAGCATATATCTTAAATGTTTTGAACTGTTTTCTCAAGATCCAATAGTAAACAAGTATCCATAAGTGTGATACTGCCACTAAAAGGTTATCAGAGAAGTAATCTGTTTTGGCTAACTAAAACGCCACCCAGTACTAACAAGAAATTGCCACTACCATTTCATCTACACCAGTTCCACCTCAAAAACACATACTTTAATATAAGCTGTATCTTATATCACTTTTCTCTTTAACATGCTGCAAACTCAGTCAACAGATGTGCTAAAGCAAAGTATACAGAAGAACATAACAGTGAGTAATTGGAAACATCTGCCAATATGCATTGGAAAATGTGTCAACCGTGAAAAACAAAAGTGCACTCCTTGTTTCTGTGGGAAACTTTCAGAGTATTTTGTGAAAATCTCTCTCAGTCTGAGTATTGCACATATACAGTCATTATTTTTTGGTTCTGATATCCTGATTTGAGATGCCTGGGGAATTTATACTGTGGAAAAAAAAATCTTATTTATGATGTCAAAATATTTTATGTAAAATGTTTATTTATAACTTATTTGTTTAACTTATTTACTTATTTTAATCTTTTTTTTTTGTTCACAGTTTTTCTCTAAACATTTCAACAGACCCCAATCTCTTGTGGTCCCCTGGGGGTCCATGGACCCCACATTGAAAACCCCTGTCATTTCTGTTCAATTTTATCAGAAGTATCAGAAAATATGCGAGAGGGCTCCTGATCTTGAGGCAAATGCTAATATTTTTACATGATATTTTAAGAGCAAAAATAAATAAACAGATAAAACATAATGTTGAGTCCTAATGCATTGGAGAAAAGGAATAAATTAATTTCCTGATGCATTTTTATGTTGATTTAACTTAGAGCCGAATCAATCATCTCTCCTAGGCTATATGTTTTGTGTACAGCCAGAACAGTGCTGCTCACCAATTCTTCATTTCAACAGCAATCTGTTGCATGCGCCTTTGCCCTCTTACCTTTTGCTGTCGTCTCGCCATGTCGGTCGGCTGCTTCGCGTTAAACGGATAAGCAATACAGCGCATCACAAAGACGTAAAGCTGAAGCCTCTTCTTTCTCTCCTCTTCCTCCCTTTGCATCTTTTCCAAATCATCCTTTTCCTTGTCGATCGCCACCGAGGGGCACGGGCTCGTTGGACGGGCATTAGTGCTTCGGTTTGGCTGCAACCCACCGGAGCTTTCGCTGGTCCTGCTTGGAGACACCCGAGGACCACCAGCCTTGGGCGCCGCCACCACTTTGCGCTCTTCTTCCACAACCTCCTCCGCCTCCTCCTCGCTGGATGATGGGTCCAACATTTTAATGTAAGTTCTTTCTTCCCTTAAATCAAAAGAGAGACATCAAGCGGCGTCTTTTTTAGTAACAAAACCCATCCCTAACTCGCTTCAGAGGACGGAAAAGTAGGGAAGACGCTTAATTTTGCACAGACTACAATCCAAGCGCGACATGAAAAGTGTCACTTACCCTCAACGCGAGTGAAAAAGCTGCTCCAACAGCCAGTAGTCTTCCACCGAATTAAATTGTTGCTGCTTACGTGTTTTCTTCGTTTAACTCTCCGTTTACCATAACGGGTTTAATGGAAGATAACACGGGGAGGGTCGTAAAACGATTAGCGGCTGCTGTTTTTCTGGTTTCCTCCGGCAGCCTTTCAATTTAGTACCGAATGGTACTGACAATATACTGACAATGAGAGCGGCACGCGCTGAGAGCTGACCGTGGTTCTGAACTGAAGCTGGAGGGGGAGGGGGTCATTGACGTGATTTCCGCGACAGCCACTATTGCTGTTTCTCTCGCGCACGAAATTCACCACATGTAATTGACCGTTAACAACTACAGCAGTTCCTAAAATTAGACACAAGCGACTTTGTGTTTGTGTTTCTACTATTAGAGTACAGAAGTTTAGGAATTAACCAACGACTTCCTTTTTACTGATTTTACTTGATCCAGCTGCGTTGTTGTGTCTCTCTCTCTCTCTCTCTCTCTCTCTCTCTGTGTGTGTGTGTGGTGCGCGTGTTTTCTTATTGGTTTTGAAAACAGTGGTTAAATTATTCAACATTATTGGTTATAAAAACATAAGCTGTAACACTGTAAAAAAAAAAAAAAAATGTCATCATAGCTAGTAACATCTTTGTTTCCATCAATTTAAATTAAACAGTCATTTCTGTATTTTCTTAAAGATTTATGTTATTATTTATGTTTTGAGAGTCACTGCCTGTCCCTATAACCACATTACAAGTTTCTGGTATTGTGCCCATGCATGTTCAAGACCGCAAGTTTGTGGAAAAATGTAAGCAAAGTTTTTACAGATTTTGATTGTCAATACTTTGCACTTTAAAATAGCCTAAACTTCTAAACATCTGTTCAGTAGTCACTGTAACAGATAACACAATTCAGTAAGTGTGGTGCTAAAAAGCAGTTGAAAACACTATACAAAATACATTTAAGTTCACTTTCAAATTAAAATTTACTGATAATTTACTCACCCTCATGTCATCCAAGATGTTCATGTCTTTCTTTCTTCAGTCGAAAAGAAATGAAGGTTTTTGATGAAAACATTCCAGGATTTTTCTCCATATAGTGGACTTCAATGGAGCCCAAATGGTTGAAGGTCAAAATTACAGTTTACAGTGATCCCAGACGATAAATAAGGGTCTTATCTAGAGAAACCATCACTCATTTTCTAATAAAAAAAAAAAAAAAAATGTATACATTTTAACTATAAATGCTCATCTTGAACTAGCTCTCTTCTTCTTCTTCTTCTTCTTCTTCTTCTTCTTCTTCTTCTTCTTCTTCTCTATTAGAATTCCGGAAGTGTAGACACTGCTAAGTGTATTACTACCCTCCACAGGTCAAAGTTTGAACTAATTGTTATATACTTGCACTAGCATATTGTATTTGACAAATTAGTTCAAACTTTGACCTGTGGAGGGCAGTAATACACTTAGCAGTGTCTACACTGCTGGAATTCAAATAGAGAAGAAGAAGAAGAAGAAGAATAGAGCTAGTTCAAGATGAGCATTTATGGTTAAAACGTTAAAGCCTTCTCATGACCGCATGTGTGTATTACGACAGGCCCATTAAATTAAAACAATAGTGAAAATGCAATGAACTTATTACTGCACACCACAACTTTGATTTTACTTCAGATTTTTAAGTCAAAAAGTTTTTGATTTTAGAGTTGTTTTTTTTAATGAATAAAAGTAACAATTCAACAATAATGAAGTTCAACACATTTTTGATAATTAGAATTAGATCATTGAAGGTCAGCAACAATGACTTTGTTTAATAAAGTGGGATTACATACATTAAAGGTGCTAAAGAGGATGTTTTGTTTTATACATTTTTGCAATATTACTTGAAACTGTCTTTACTAACTGATAAAAGACTATTTATTAGGTGCACTGAAAGGAATAATATTAATATACATCATCTGTGCACGAGGTAGGGCCTTAAAAACATCAGCCAATCGTTTACGCGACAATCGCGTAAACGATTGGCCCTCTGGCTTGTCAATCACTGCCGTGACGTTCCTTGTGAGAGACGTGCGCGGCTGCGAGCTTCAGTAACTTTCCACACTCTACAGGCGCCGCATGCAATGTTTTTGTCAGGAGACAGGAGTAACAACTGCAGATTATGAGTTACCTGCGGTGAGTCCGACATAATGAATCCACTAACACGACACAGCGAATGCCAGTGGTAAACACTCCTGTTTCAATACTCGTGCACGAGTTTTGGGAGGCGTTCCCTCGAAATGAGCTGTGAAGGAGGGGGGTTGTTCTTACGCATGCGCTCATTTCAAAAACTCACTAACAGTCTTTGGTTTCTCAGGTGACGAAAAGATCCTCTGTATCACCTTTAAGTATATTTGTGTAATTTAATACAATTAAGCCCAAAGTATACTTCGGCTGTCCGCGTTCGTACACTGTCTGTATGACGTAATTTTCGTCATCCGGAGGGCTCTCGGACGTCCGCACACCCCATCCGCGTGCAGCCCAAATTTTGAGACCGCGCGGACGGTGAGCGTGCAACAGCGAATGCCCAAGCAGGATAGAAGAGTCCACTAGGTGGTAATACGCACAGTAAGCAGTGTGTAGTCGTCGATGAATAGTGTGGAAAGAGCGATTCAAAAACAACACGCTTGAAACAAGGAGGAAAACATGATAATTAGAAGCATATCCTTCTCCATCGTTTTTGATTCTTGTTCACTTGGTGTATCGTCTGAATTATGTCGCAATGGTGGATGCACTATTTTTCTTCTCCGATCCTGCCCAGCAAATGTCCCGTTGATGACACGACTCAATGCTGCCCTACTATGTCTGGTAATAATAATAATAATAATTCCTTACATTTATATAACGCTTTTCTGGGCACTCAAAGCGATTTACATATTGAAGGGGGAATCTCTTCAACCACCACCAATCTGCAGCATCCACCTGCATGATGCAACGGCAGCCATATTGTGCCAGAACACCCACCACACACCAGCTTATTGGTGGAGAGGAGACAGAGTGATGATGTCAATCAGTATATGGGGATGATTAGGAGGCCATGATGGACAGAGACCAATGGCCAGGATGTCAGGGTTACACCCCTACTCTTTTCGAAGGACATCCTGGGATTTTTAACGACCACAGAGAGTCAGGACCTCGGTTTAACATCTTATCCAAAGGACGGTGCTTTTTTTGACAGTATAGTGTCCCCATCACTATACTGGGGTGTTAGGACCCACACAGACCACAGGGTGAGCACCCCCTGCTGGCCCAACTAACACCTCTTCCAGCAGCTACCTAGTTTTCCCAGAAGGTCTCCCATCCAGGTACTAACCAGGCTCAGCCCTGCTTAGCTTCAGTGGGCAACCAGTCTTGGGCTACAGGGTGATATGGCTGCTGGTAGAGTATAGAAAAAAATTGTACTGCGCATCCGCAGTTGAGTATACTTTGAAAGATGCGCGGACACGACTGCGTGTGAGACGCGTCCAGGCGTGGAAAGTGAAGTATACGCAGGCCTTTAATTATTAGAGGTTTGCATAAAATTCAGAGATTGCATTACACTGTTTTTATTCATTTTGAGGAATACTGAATGTTTTTCGTGCAAGTTAGATGAGTAAATGTATGTTCTCTCTGCGCTTTATTTCTCTCAACATGGGGACAGGAGAGCTGTCAGTCAATAAAATGTGGAAAAGTAACTTGCGTTAATTATTTGAAAAAGTAACTTAGATATTTTGTTGTAAATTGAAAAAGTAATGCGTTACTTAGTTACTTGAAAAAGTAATCTGATTACGCAACTCATGTTACTTGTAACACGTTACCCCCAACACTGGTAGTTGCTAAGTAAAGACTACAACTACTACAACGATGTGTGTTTACCTGCTTGATTAATTACACAACCATTGTAGTCCTGTGGCCTGTTGCACAAAGCCGGTTTCAGTTGCTACCCAGGTAAGTTCAAGATTAGTTTGAGCAAACTGTTTTTTCGGACTCATGAAGTTGGATTGTTTTTTAGCAGGTGTCATTGCTGTGGTAACTTACACTACACAGCTAACCTGCTCCGGAGCAGATTTTTTTCTGAGTCAGAGATCGCAAACCAAAACTTGACCAATCAGCTGTGACTAAAGTGACATGTATCTGATGCAATAAAGACACTCCCCCTGTATCTCTCACTCCAAATTAAATCAGTTTATAGTGAAAACATTTTAGAGACAAAATTGCTCATCTTTTGCTGCTAATTATTCATTATATTTATATTAAATAAATTAAAACTATGAATAATTCATATGACATATTCATATAATTAGGCCTATTCTATTAATTGACAATATTAAACTTTGATTTTAAATTAAAGGTGCCCTAGACCTTTTTTAAAAAAAGATGTAATATAAGTCTAAGGTGTCCCCTGAATGTGTCTGTGAAGTTTCAGCTCAAAATACCCCATAGATTTTTTTAAATTCATTTTTTAACTGCCTATTTTGGGGCATCATTATAAAAGAGCCGATTCAGGGCTACTGGCCCTTTAATTCTCGTGCTCCACGCCCACGGAGCTCGCGCCTGCCTTGAACAGTGCATAAACAAAGTTTACACAGCTAATATAACCCTCAAATGGATCTTTACAAAGTGTTCGTCATGCATGCGTCGGATTATGTGAGTATTGTATATTGTTATTTTGTTTACCTTGATTGTGAATGAATTTGAGGCTGTGCTCCATGGCTAACGGCTAATGCTACACTGTTGGAGAGATTTATAAAGAATGAAGTTGTGTTTATGAATTATACAGACTACAAGTCTTAAAATGAAAATAGCGACGGCTCTTGTCTCCGTGAATACAGTAAGAAACAATGGTAACTTTAACCACATTTAACAGTACATTAGCAACATGCTAACGAAACATTTAGAAAGACAATTTACAAATATCACTAAAAATATCATGATATCATTGATCATGTCAGTTATTATTGCTCCATCTGCCATTTTTCGCTATTGTTCTAGTCTGTTGATTCAGCTGTGCAGATCCAGAAGTTCTGCCCTTGTCTAATGCCTTTCATAATGTTGGGAACATGGGCTGGCATATGCAAATATTGGGGGCGTACATATTAATGATCCCGACTGTTACGTAACAGTCAGTGTTATGTTGAGATTCGCCTGTTCTTCTGAGGTCTTTTAAACAAATTATATTTATATTATATTTATATTATAATACATACATTGAGTTTCAAACTCCATTGCTTCCTCCTTCATATGTAAATCTCATATGTTTAAAAGACCTCCGAAAAACAGCGAATCTCAACATAACACCAACTGTTACATAACAGTCGGAATCATTAATATGTACGCCTCCAATATTTTCATATGCCAGGGAGCGCGCAATGTAAAGGAGTCGCAGCCTGGATCGGTGCATAGTTAATGATTCCCCAAAATAGGCAGTTAAAAAATTCATTTAAAAAAACTATGGGGTATTTTGAGCTGAAACTTCACAGACACATTCAGGGGACACCTTAGACTTATATCGCATCTTGTAAAAACTGGTTCTAGGGCACCTTTAAGCTTAGGGTTAGGGTCTCTTGCAACAAGTGAATCAAACTGACATTCTCCTTGTTCTGTGTGATTGGCTGTTTGCCACAGTGTCACACTTTCAGGTGCATGCGCTTTGCAAACTCTGTATTAATCCTGAGTTGACAGAGAAAGTTTATACCGAGCCTCGTGCAACAGTTGATCCTGATCTAAACCAGGTTGGATTTATCTGGATTTGTCAACTCCAAACCTACTCTGAAACTCAGAGTTTATTCAACTAGCTTCATGCAACAGGCCACTAGTGGCAACTTGTTTGCACTTTAAGTTTTTAAAAACACAGCAGCTTAAAAGGAGGTATGTTTGAGCTATGACTGTAATTTATATTGTAGTAACCACACTAAAAAGCCATTTCCGAGCCTTGGGTTGGCTTAAAAATTGACATCATTCATTAACTATAGATGATTAAAATATTAAAATCTTTATAATATTGTATTTGATCTACGGCCTGTTGTGTGAAGCGTGTTACTCTCAGCTTAATTGCATCTTTCTGAATTTTAATCACTATTGTCTTTAACCGTTTCCTATAAAGGTGGGGTTGTTTTTAAAAGCTTTTTTGATATAAAAAGAGATTAGATATTGGTAGGCTATTGGTCTCATAGCCTGAGGCAGTTTTTCAGATGTAAATTATATATCTCATGCAGACTAGCAAGTTCAGTATTCACATCTTAATACTACAAACAATTCATTTTGATTACATTAAAATTAAAAGGAAGTCTTTTGATCATTATATACACAGAAAACAAAAGCTGACCCTGTTGATCACATTAGTCTTTGACCTCTCACATAACAGTCAGCCGCAAATCCCATCTGGATCCATGTTGAAATCTCACCCAACAATATTATTTGTGTGTATATATATATATATATATATATATATATATATATATATATATATATATATATATATATATATATATATATATATAAGTTTAATTCACAGTTTTATTAAAGTTTGATACCCGCCTGTGTGCCCAACTAAGTGGCAAAAACCAAGATAAAACATGCAATACACTTATGTTGGTTTAACCTGAGTTTTTTTTTTAAATCGATAGCAAAACTGAAAGTGTCTAAATCGTGCCATGTTCATCCCATAGTTTTCCCTTTTCAAGAAAGCGAAACTTTGGCCTTTGAACGCACCAGGCACCACAACTGCTTTTTCGACTTTCAGAGAACAGTGGCGCGCTTTCCGCTTTCTGATTCTATGTCCACGCCCAATTTCGCATCACTGAACGTGGGCCAGCGTAGCTTTCATACGTCTAGCCAGACTCCGCCCCCTTTCCGCCCCGTTGTGTCTGATACTGGACTATGCGACCTATCCGTGCGCGCTCTCACATATACAAGATACTGAGGAGGTCGTATATCACTACATTTTCTCTGGACCAACCTGAAAGGTATTGAAAAGAAGACTATTTAGAGCGGTGTCACACGGCTCGGACCACACACATACCGGAGTGAAGCGACATCGTTTCGCTTTTACTTTGTCCTCGAGGATGGCAGCTCAGGATTTCAATTTTTTACTCGCGACGGATTCTTATAAGGTAAGAATCACCTGGCTTGGGTCGTTCGACAACAGAAACACAAAGGCGCATGACAGTGCTTTCCCGATTCTGACAGTAGCCCTTTGTGCTGTAGCCGTTATATTTATGTGCGGTAAAAACCAACTTTGACCTTGTGAATCGATGAAGTTTAAATGAAACCATGGTTCAGAATAGCCTACGGATGTGGCAAAATCGCAATTATTGTGTTTTCTTCTTGTTTTGCTGAAGGGTATTGGTGTTAGTTCAGGTTCGTTTTAAATGCCCCACTCATTGAACGCTGAACGCAGGGGGCGGGGCTTATGCGGAATGACCTCGTGCAGCTTTAGCTTCGCCAAAGGCCACAGCGGGTGACGTCACGTCACGCAGCTATCTAAGAATCGAAACTCAAAAAAAAAAAAAAAAAACATTATGTAAAAAATATAAACACGCTATTTTGCTTGATATGTATTATTATGTGGTACTGTATTGGCAATTTACCCAAATATTAACAAACTGGTTTGTTATATTAAAAGTAGCCTATTAAATCATGCTATTTGATATCAAATATTGTAGTTGTATCGTTTGTATTATGAAATTATGTTTTACATAAGTCCTAATCTGGACCTTCCACACAGACTTACAGAGGGATAAAGTGAAATTAAACTGGTCATGGGGCTATTTACAACAGCCATGCAAAAAGTTGATATAAAAACACACACAGCACTTTCTTTTATAGATGATAACTATAATTCATCGCCAACTTTCAGTAGATCCTTAAACTCAAAAGGAAATTTTGATCACATATATTTCAAGTGGGATTAAATGGGTTAATGCACATCTTTACCATGTGATTGGATTAGTTGTGTAGATTATATGGTAACACTTTACATTAGGTTTTATTGGTTAACATGAACTAACAATGAACAATACTTCTATTACAGCATTTATTATGGTAATCATTTACTAATACATTTTTAAGATCAAAAGTTGTTAACATTAGTTAATGCACTATGTACTAACATGAACATTTTTATTAACTAACATTATCAAAGGTTAATAAATGCTGTAAGAATATATTGCTAATTATTAGTTTATTTTAGTTAATGCATTAACTAATGTTAACTAATAAGACCTTATTGTAAAGTGTTACCGATTATATTTAAGGTTATGTTGGAAAGTACTGTTTAGGAAAAAAATAAATTTATAAATGTTATATTAAATAATGCAGAAAGCATCTTGGGAGGTGACGGGTATTATTAAATGTCCTAAGCCAATTTTAATGGTCTTCACAGCAGAATTTCACCTCTTCAATTTTCTATCTTGGCCAATGCTGAATGGCTAAGGCTGTGTAATAATAATCTTTGTGCTTCGCATTAGTCTTTGACCTCTCACCTAACAGCCAGTCGCAAATCCCATCTGGATTCATGTTGAAATCTCACCCAACAATGTATTAATAGCATGTAAATTTGTTTTTTTATTTTACAGTAGCATAATTAATTGTCGAATGAGAGTTTGATACCAGCCTGTGTGCAATGCACTGTTGTTACGCCACACACTCAACATTCCTCAAGTGGCACAATCCATTCTTACTACATCTAAACTTGGTTAGCCAGTCAGGTTTGGGCTGAAGTTCAGGTCCACTAAGAGTTTCACTAAAAAGCTAAGCAGATTTCCTCTGAAGTGGAACACCCAGCATTCATAAAATATTTCACATCCACATTCAATAAGCATATTGTACAATGCGACTTACTTTTACACATTTTACCAATGTCTATTGCAAAGGTTTTGCCAATAAGTCGGCATAGAATTTGCAAAAATCAGCAGATTCCGTCTTGACCTGCTGATGTGCACAAAGATTGTCTCTTTATTCCTCGCAAATCACGTGGAAAGGCTTGATCTGATGAATTGGTAACTTTGGCCAACTAAACTAATGGAACATCACATGGATCTTTATTTGTTACTTCAGTAGCAGATAGAAATATAACTTGTTTTGCTTTGAATGAGACAGGACACAAAACTAGGCCTTCCATTATGGGGATCAAGAAAGTAGCCACATGTTTTTATGCGTGTTATGCCTAGGCCTGTCGCAATAATCAATATATTGACTTATCGCAAAATTTATGTACATGACCTCAATCATTTTTGGTGACGCAATATATCGCCCATTATGTCAAAGCCACTATGCATTGTTCCGGTTCAAATATAAATGTCACTTAAAATAGTGCCACTAAAATGTTTTAGCAGCAGATATGGCCTGTTGAGGCATCTGTGCCTTTGTTCATATGGACATCTGACTGCTTAGTACTAAGGTTTGTTTTTTTCAGCAATAGTGTGCACCCTTACTTTACAGAGAAAAGAAGGACAGGGAAAAATCTGTAAATGGAAATTCTCCATAAGTGCCTTTTGTCCACTTGCAAGTGTGCTTTTTTCTACTTGTTACTTTGTATTTTTTTTTTTTTTTTTAATGTTTATTTACTATTCATTCAGTTTTTTTTTAATTATTATTTAGGATATTTAATTTCTATGGTCTAAATTTAAGACTTAAAAGGTTATTGTCATTTGAAATTATGTAGGCCTTATTATGCTGTTATATTATAATTATATATTCAGTGGCATAAAATGGTCTTAAAATGACAATAATATAGTTTATCGTAATTATTTCTGGGACAATATATTGCACAACAAAAAGTAGTTATCGTCACAGCCAGGCCTAGTTATGCCGCAGGGCACTGAAGGCCAGACGCTTTTAAATATTAAATTTGCATCCAGGATATAATAGCAGGTTTTTGCTATAAATTAAGACACTGTTTCAACCCACCCCAGCTGTAGCTTGACAGTATCAGTGTACAGTAAACAAGACATTGATGAAATGCAGAGAGAGATTCATGCGCACAGCTTGAAGTTAACAGATTCACAAGACTGTGGAAGTGATGCAGGTGTGCGTTTCAGATGTAATAGGCCTATAGTTTTCAATCTAATAGTGAATCATACTGTTCAAAGGTTTGGGGTAAATTTTTGTTTTAAAGAAAATACTTTTATTCAGCAAGGGGTCATTAAATTATTAAAAACTGACAGTTTATAATGTTATAAAAGATTTCTGTTTCGAATAAACTTTGAACTTTATTCATCAAAGAATCCTGAAATAAATGTATCACAGGTTCCACAAAATATTAAACTGTTTTCAACACTGGTAATAATAAGATATTTTTCTTGAGCAGCAAATCAGCATTTTAGAATGATTTCTGAAGGATCATGTGACACTGAAGACTGGAGTAATGATGCTTGAAAATTCATCTTTGATTCCAACAATTCCATCATTGGAATAAATTACATTTTAAAATATATTTAAAAATAAAACATTTATTTTAAATTGAATAATATTCCACAATATTCCTGTTTTACTGTGTTTTTAATTAAATAAGTGCATCCTTGATGAGCATAAGAGACTTCTTTCAAAAACATTTAAAAAAATCTTACCAACCCCAAGCTTTTGAACGGTAGTGAATAATTAATCGGTGAATTTGTGAGTGTGTAAACAATTGTAATACTCAAAGCTCCTCTCTTTTTTTTTTCAGATTACCCACTACAAGCAATACCCACCCAATGTCAGTAAGGTGTACTCCTATTTCGAGTGTCGGCGCAAAAAGGGGGCGCAGTTCAGTGAGGTGGTGTTTTTTGGCCTCCAGTATCTCCTGAAGAAATACCTAGCAGGTAATTTAATCATTGTGTAACTCCTGCAGTGATCGCACAATTTTGTTGGCTCACTTGGACATACTGTTTGTTTTTGCGTTTGTTCATGTACTGGCACGGACAAAGTGTTTTCTCACGTAATGTCACTCACCTGATTGTGTAATGGAAAACTTGTCCCCAAACCGCTAATATATAGCTCACATTCAAGGACAGTTATAAAGGACAATCATGCAAGCTGCAAGAGTTTATAAATGTATGATTAAAAGGGATAACGTAGCCCAAAATGAAAATTGCAAACCATGCATTCACCCTCATGTCATTACAAAACTGAACTGTTTTGTGTGGAACACAAAAGAAGATATTTCGAAGAATCTTTAAGCTATTTTTGTCCATACAATGAAAGCAAAGACATTTTTTAAATATCTTCAATGTTCAACAGAAGAAATAAGGTCATACAGGTTTGGAATGACATAAGGGTGAGAAAATTCTGTCATCATCCCTTTGTGGTTTAAAGTGCCCTGATTATGCAATTTTAAAGGTTCCTTATTTTGTTTTGGAGGTCTCCTACAATAGGTTTACATCAAGCGGCAACCTCCCCCAGTCTCTCATGAAGCCAATACGGAAGTGACTTAAACTGCGATTCATTGACTGGCCGCTAGGGACAGGCTCCAAAAGAGAGCAGAATCTCATTGAGTTCCATGTTAAATTGGCCAAGTTTACTGCAGAAAAAAACATGTTTACAAGTTGGTTCAAATTTTGGTTTTGATCTATACTGCTAATTTTGCCCTTCATGACAACTGTAAGGGGGGTGAATTTTTTTCTAACTCATTCTTTTAAATTATATTAAGCCTTTAAGTTCTGCATAATTAAGGGCGTGGTCACGTCACTTGAGTGACAGGTAGATGCTGCTGTTGTCTGTGAGCCGTCACTTTACCTCAGCTAATTCCAACCGCTGAATTTGGCATCTCAGCCGTATTTGTGCTCGATTATTTTATACAATTATAAAATATGGCTTGCTGCATAATATTCGAGACTGATGCGTGTCTGTGTAGATGTGCATGCATGCGGAAGAAACGGAACACACGTTGTTGGATCGTGGCATTGGCTGAAAGTTTTGTGAGATTTACTACAATGACAATACCAGGAGGATATACAACTCTGACAGCACTGCTTGGATATTATAACTAAAACTGCTGCACTATTTTGAAAAAATATACTTTGGACACGTGCTCATTTGTTTGTTAGATACAATCGTATACAGTTTTACAACATAAACGCTGCTCAGATTGCATCCTTTCTTGAAGAACGATGACAGAGGAAGAAATGTTATGCAAACAATGGATAATATATCAATATTTCATGGACAAAAAGTACTGTTTTTTGTTTTGCAATGGACATTTATATTTTACCCAAGTGCCACAGATTGGATTCATCTCGCGATCTCTATTAGAAAGGTATGAAGTCCCATTTTGATTTTCAATATTGTTATTTGCACACCCAACACAAATGACTGGTGTTGGAGCATCTATATCTTAAAAAAAACACCGTAGATTGACAGTAAACCTTTAGAACTTTCTGATGATAAAACTTATCTTCATTAATAATTTAGATAGTATCTAGATAGATAGCTCCTTTGCTTGCTAACATGGTCACTTCAAGCTAGACGGGCGTGGTTTCAGCAACCAGTCACATCAGCTCAAACCACCTCCCCGCCTCTTTGCCCATTTTCAGTTATCCGGGAGTGACGTGCAGTGACGCGCAGCTAAGATGGCCGCGGCCTCATTTACGCGTCAAAACTGCTGTTCAGAAATCTATGGGTGACGTCACGGACGCTACGTCCATATTTTTTTACAGTCTATGGTTTACATGCATCCAAAGTTTAAAAAAAAAAAAAAAAAAAACTTTAATTTTCTCATGATATAAATATACTTTAGTGTTGTTAAAAATATCAATATTTCAATATGTACCGATATCGATATTTGACTTGACATTTGATATTCAACAGTGCTTTGATCTGCCTGCATTGATACTATTCTTTAAGAGCTGTTGTGCAGCCAAAATAATGTACCAGTTATCAATGTAAAGCTGCTTTGACAAGCGCTATATAAATAAAGGTGACTTGACTTGATACTGAAATATCTGAAACTGTTCCAGTACTCCTTTTCTGCAGTATCGATACACCGATACCAGCTGTGCATTCTCTTCTCTCCGACAGCGAATTGACATACACCCGCCTCCTCTCACTCACTTGTCTCATTCCTATTGGTTGAATAGTGCTTGTACTACTCATGATTTTAGTCATTCCTGTAGGTTTCGCGCTCACACCACAATGATCTACATAAGTGGTGCTCTCAAAAAGCCACCTCTCGAACAGCTTGCGAGTACCAAATTGACTTCTTTTTCTTTTTTTGTTCTTAAACGCTCAAATGTACACAAATTGTCAAAATGCCCGTCTTGTCGTGTATTCAGATTAATACATTCAGTTTAATTAGTTGAGAGAACATGCATGTTGTGTAACAGTATGTTTGATCTGTGCATAAGCTCTTAAAGTGACAGCAGCCTAATATTCCTGCTGCTGTCTGTCATGTTAATCAAAGGACAAAAGATAGAGAAAATGACTCGCTGCTCCTGACTGAATAACTTTCGCAACTTTAATTGTAAGTATTAATCAGTGTAATTTTTACAATGAAAACTATTCAGTGTTATTTTACATTTGATTGCTTTTATTTCTGTAGTATTTCTTACCTGAATATTAATGCTAGAACCACCTGAAAAGCCATGTTTATTTAATTCGTCTCTTTATTCTATTGTATTTATTTGTGCTATTGTTTGTTTATTAGTTCTTATTTTACTACTGACTATTTACTTGTCTTTTTTTTTGTAAATGTAGTTTGAAATGATTCAAATAAAACCTCCCTGTGCTGTGTGTGAAAACTATTACAACAAAATTACCAAAATTATCAAAAAAATATGAGATGATAGCAAATTATCTGCATGGCGGTATATATGGCAGTTTTCACCGTGGTATCGAAAATGGTATCGCATATCGATATTTTTCAAGGTATCGTATCAAAGTTGGAAATTCCAGTATCGTGACAACACTAATATACATTGCACATCATCTGATTTCATTAAGAGTCTGAAAGCGGTTCAAAGATTTAGTCTTGTGATTGGTCTACCGCTTACAGCACGTGTCGAAACGAAACTTATTACCTTATCTGCATTTTTATTACCTTATCGGAATCAAAGCTTATTGCCATATCTGCATTTCAGCTCTGGAAGCTTGCTCAGCACTTGTTACACAGTGATTTGAACAGTAACAACAGCGTTGTTTTTTTTACGGATCAATTCCTGCTCGAGTCTGCCTTTTGAAATCCATGTAAAGGGAATTTACAGTGCTGAAAACAGCATCTTCTCGACATGTCAACAACATGAACAAACCAAACTCTTCCAGGCCTCAGCTACAACTACAGGGCGGGTCAAACCATAAGCTGACATTGTGCAAATTCGTTACATAAGTATGTAACAGGAAGTGAGACTGGAATTGCTGACGACTTGTGTCGGCAGCTCAGTATCGATTCTTTCTTTTAGGAGACTTTTATCTTTAAAACTTTGCCGACCTTTTACATACACAAACAGCTCTATTACACAATGCATGAAAGGTAATATTCAAAAAAGCATAATAGGGGCACTTTATTTTTTGCCATTTTGATGCTTTTACCCATTTCTAGCCCTGTTAGAGTAAGTAAAAATAAGTAGATTACATTGTCATCAAACAAACATTACAGTTACATAAGGCTAATTCCCCTTAAGCCTCCCATTTCAGTATTTCAAGCCAGAAAGTGTTGATTTTGTGGTGTGGGTTTCAAACTACAACCATGAACAGAATGTGTGAACAGCAGTGTTTTATTTTGTTTGTCCCCACTGATTTAAATTTTTATCAGGGCACACTATTTGTATTCACTGTTTGTACAATGAATATTTCATTTATTCTGGGATTGCACTTATTGCATTTGCCTTGCAAGAAGTCATGGCCGTTGTAAACTTTGCAATTAACTGCATAGAAAGTGCCACTTGATAGTGATAGTGTTTATATATTGAAAATCTTATGCTTTATATAAAGATGCAAAACAGTTCTGTTTTTCATGTGTGCTCATCTTAGAATCTCTGAACTCATGTATTTGTCTAAATATCTTGCAGGTCAAGTTATCACAGAGGAAAAGATTCAGCAGGCGAAAGTCTTTTATCAGATGCACTTTAAACAGTCAGTGTTCGATGAAGAGGGATGGAGAAAAGTTTTAGAGGTACAAACAGAAGTTCATATCAAAGTCGAAGTTTCTTTTTAGATATTTCACCATTACATGACTTTAAAGTCTGCTTACTTTGTTCCGGAGATGAATGCACTCGAAGATAACGACCACCTGCCTTCTTCCTGTTCCTAATTGTGTTGTCAGAAATATGATGGCCGCCTTCCAATCCGTATCAAAGCAGTTCCCGAGGGGAAGATCATTCCCAGAGGGAACGTTCTTTTCACCGTGGAGAACACGGATCCAGATTTCTTCTGGCTTACCAATTATATTGAGGTATTACTTGCATTCTTTCAACTTTATTTCTTTTAAAAACATTTTTATATTGGGTAGCCAATACAGATAGTGCAAAGGGGTATATTAAGTATTTTCAGTCACTATCTATCTATCTATCTATCTATCTATCTATCTATCTATCTATCTATCTATCTATCTATCTATCTATCTATCTATCTATCTATCTATCTATCTATCTATCTATCTATCTATCTATCTATCTATCTATCTATCTATCTATATATATGTATACATATATGTGTTATATATATTTTCAGCAAGTATTCATTTAAATTAATCAATAGTGACAGTACAGACTTGTACATAAAAATTATGTATTTCAAATAAATGCTGTTCTTTTGAATTTTTTATTCACCAAAGAATCATGAAAAGCTTTATCAAAAATATTAAGCAGCAAATTTTTTTTCAACATTGATAATGATGAGAAATGTATTTTTCGAAGGATCATGTGACACTTAAGACTGAATTAATAACTACTGAAAATTCAGTTTTAACATCACATAAATAAATTACATTTTAAATGTATATTATAATATTAAACAGTCATTTTAAACTGCAATAATATGTCACAATAATACTTTTTTTACTGTATTTTTCATCTAATAAATGCAGCCTTGTTGAGCATAAGAGACTTTTTTTCCAAAAACATCTTACTCTCTCTCAAAAAAAAACTTTTTATTGGTAGTGTAATCTAAGGGCAAAGACCAAACATTTAAAAACCATTGAAAGACATTGTGAGAAGAGGATGCTACTCAAAGGGTCATTCCAAACTAAAGGGAGTGACTGATTCCCTTAACAAAGGGTGCTATCTTAAGGTTGTTGGTAAAGGATCCCCTCAAGGAAGTACCTTTATGATCACGTGATGCTTACATATTTTCATGTTTGTAGTTTTGAGGCACTACACAAGTTAAAATAAGTTTGAATTAAAGACACAAAGAGGCCATATTTGACACAAAAGATTGTTTTGCTACAACAATCTTAACTGCAACACAAAGCCCCCATGAATGTCTCACTGTCAGCATAGTCCATAATCCTGATGGTGTGGCACTTTACATCATATTGAATGATTCTGCCATACTGTTGTTCAGGATGACAGCAGGCTTTGATTTCCAGCATGCTCCTAGCCGCAAAATATCCGAGGGAGTTTTGGACAGGCTGGTGGGGTCAGTGAGGACATGAGGTCGTTAGATGCTGACCTGGCCTGCAGCCCTGCAGACTCGCGCAACAGCTGTTTCTATTGTCATTATGTAGACACACATATTTCTTGCTACCAGGTCTGAAGATGCGTGCCTATAATCCATGATTATTTTAAACAAACATATAAAGTTTGGATATTTACATTTATTCGTGCATTTGACATACGCTTTTATCCAAACAGTTTATCCATACATTTCATTGTTTCATGCATTCCCTGGGAATCAAACCCATGACTTCGGCATTGAAAGCTCTAGGGCTGCTCGATTATGGCAAAAGTCATAATCACGACTATGTTGGTCAATATTGAAATCACGATTATTTAACTCGATTATTGGTGGGTGATATAATCAAAGTCTTATTTCATAAAATTCACAATTATCAATACTTGGCAAAATCTAATACTAGGTTGACGAATATAAGTAAAAGGTCCTCAAAAAAGTTACAGAAGGCAAATAAACAGTCAGCAATACAATAATAACAAAGAAACAAATTACAAACAAAACAGACAAATGAACACAACAGAACAAAAATGCAAATGAAATAAACAGTGCTAACTTTTTCAGGGAGATGTTCTAACAGTGGTATTTATTTAAGTAATTGCCTATCAAATGTAAAATAACACTGCTGTATACTGTAAATATAGACTGATCCTTATTGCAACTACAAAAGTTATTAATTCAAGAGCAGTGAGTGATTTTATCTTTGTATTTTGATTAAAATTAAAGACAGTCTGCAGCAGGTTTATTAGGCTGCTGTCAATTTAAGAGATGCACGGATCCAATATACTGTTAAACATGGGTTTCCTTTCTCAACAGTTTACATTCACTTAAGACATAACTGACTGTGTTCACGAGGATACTCTTGTTTAACTTGTTTTCATAATTGTTGGAAGCCAAAATCAAAATCGAAAAATCAATTACAATTAATCGCACAGCCAAGCAACATACTCTGCTGTTTAAGGTACAGGAACACTAGTGGTGGGTCCGTACTACATTTACTACATTACACATCCGTGTAGGTACTACATTTGAATTTACTTTGCAACCGTTAAAAAAAGTATGTTCTATATATGTATTAATATGGGTAGTATGAATGAAATTCAGACATACTACATCCACTATGTTGTTACTGTCACATGACCTACTAGCATCAATTGTGTCGCTTCACTGCCAAAATCCTGTCCCGTGGCTTCATGGAATAACAAAATGTCTATCAAATGCACATTTCACAATCTTGAGGGAATTAGTAGATCATCAGGGTAGTTTTCGCCTACTGTTTTTCGAAAGCTATGTATTTGGACATACTACTCTGTTGGCGTACGTTTTTTTGCATTCTATACAGTAGGCAAGTATTCGATTTTGGACACAGCATATGTGATACAGTATTTTTCATTATGGTGCTTGATGGTTCCATCACAATGAGATACAAAGTTCCTTTCCAGATTCTTTGCTCTCTCTGCTCCCTTCAAGAAATAGTTGAAGACACAACTCTTCCACAAGCAATTCACTTAAACTGCCTGCAGTCACAATAAAAGACATTTCTCGGTTACATTTTATTTTTATATATATATATGTAACTTTGCAACTGCATGTCAGTTAACTCTCATTAATTTGCAACTACATGTCAAATAACTCTCATTACAGTTAGTAGACTGTTAGGTAGGGCTGGGCAATTTAATACGGCATTTAATAGACAGAGCCGTAGATCACTGATAAGCCACGCAATATCGCGTTCAATATCGACGGCGATTCATATCGATATTGAACGCGATATTGCGTGGCTTATCGGTGATCTACGGCTCTGTCTATTAAATGCCGCTTCATTTGAATGCAGGTGATGGTGATTTAGCAGTAATCAGGGAACCGGCTTTACTGACAAAATGCGCGTGACAAAAGCATTCGATATATCGCCCAGCCCTACTGTTAGGTTAGGGTTAGTTGTTAGGGTTTGGGTTAGTAGAGTAAGTTGAAATGCAGTTGCAAAGTTACTTTTACTCAGTATAATGTATAATGATAATAGTAATATGTATAACAGTATAATGATAATCCTGTTCCCCATGTACATACTATGTACTTATTATAGTAATTGGGTAATAACTACATACTAACCCTGAACCTGCCCTAAACCTATCCTTAACCCATATAGTTACGTTATATTACCCAGTACTTTCTTAGGTAAGTACATTGTAAGTGAACGTAAGTGCACGTACTGTAAAATAAAGTGCAACTATAATGTCTTTTGGGGGACCACCAGAATAAAGTGTTAGCAGATATTAAGCAGACACAGTCTACTAATACTTTAATGGCTGGTAGTTGAGATGTAGTAGCAAAGTTAATTATAGTTAGTAGAATGTCTAAAGGAATAAAGGACTATGGAAATTTTACCAATCTGCACTTTTACTTAACATGCTCTTGAATCTTGACGTCGCAATATTACTGTCCTTCAGTGATGTCCCTCATTTGTAAGTCGCTTTAGATTAAACTGTCTTTTAAAGGGTTAGTTCACACGAAAATGAAAATTATTTCATTTATTACTCACCCTCATGTTGTTCTACACCCGTAAGACCTTCATTCATCTTCGGAACATAAATTAAGATATTTTTTATGAAATCCGATGGCTCAGTGAGGCCTCTATTGCCAGCAACGTCACTGAACCTCTCAAAATCCAGAAAGGTCCAAAGACATATTTAAAACAGTTAATGTGAATTCAGTGGTTCTACCTTAATACTATAAAGCGACAAGAATACTTTTTGTGCGGCAAAAAAACAAAATAACGACTTTTCAACAATATCTAGTGACAGGCGATTTCAAAACACCGCTTCAAAGCTTTACGAATCTTTTGTTTTTGGTTCGGATCGCGTAAACGAAGCCTTGTTTACCGAAATCACATGACTTTGGTGCTCCGAACCACTCATTCGAAACAAATAATTCGTAAAGCTTCAAAGGAGTGTTTTGAAATTGTCCACCACTAGATATTGTTGAAAAGTCGTTATTTTGTTTTTTTGGCACACAAAAAGTATTCATCACTGGACCTTCGGATTTCATCAAAAATATCTTAATTTGTGTTCCGAAGATGAACGGGTGTAGACGACATGAGGGTGAGTAATTAATGACATTATTTTTATTTTTGGGTGAACTAACTCTTTAAGTGAATGTACAGTAGATGTCCTTGAGTAAGGCACTTCATCCCAGGTTGCTCCAGGTGGACTGTCCCTGTAATAAACTGTAAGTTGCTCTGGATAAAAGATCTTAATAAAATGTTTTACTTTTATTAAAGATGTCATGAATGGTTTAAGTCAAACCTGATTGTTACGTCCTGTTAGGCTGAGTACAGTTTATGTAATGATGTGAAGACCAGAGAAAACATGTTAGATCCAAATACAGAATTTTCTGTCTTTGTCCGTTCCTGACATGCATGTCCTTAAGGGGCCACAGATCATTGAGTCGTGAGTCAAATGGTCATGATGGTATCAGGGCCATAAAAAATTGTGAGTGCAATTACGAGGCATCTTCTCTGACGCACATGTGATTGTGTGTACACTCTGTCCCTACAGACGATGCTGGTCCAAATGTGGTACCCCATCACCGTGGCAACAATCTCCAGGGAGTTCAAAAAGATTCTGGCCAAGCACCTGAAGGCCACGTCAGGGAGCCTGGAGGGTCTGGATCTCAAGCTGCATGACTTCGGCTACAGAGGGGTGTCCTCACAAGAGGTACGATGGGCGTGAATCAATAATTCCATTTCCAGTTAGCTGAAATAAAATAAAACATGATTATTGGATGAAAAACTTGGAAACATTTTACATTTAAGGTTACGTTTGTTAACATTAGTTAAAGGGTTAGTTCACCCAAAAATTAAAATAATGTCATTTATTACTCACCCTCATGTCTTTCTACACCCGTAAGACCTTCGTTTATCTTTGGAACACAAATTAAGATATTTTGATGAAATCCGATGGCTCAGTGAGGCCTGCATTCACAGCAATGGTACTTCCTCTCTCAAGATCCACAAAGGTACTAAAAACATGTTTTAAATCAGTTCATGTGAGTTCAGTGGTTCCACTTTAATATTATAAAGCGACGAAAATATTTTTTGTACGCCTAAAAAACAAAATAATGATTTTTAAACTATATCTATTTCGAATCCCTGATTCGATTCGTAAAGCTCTGAAGCTTCATGAAGCAGTGTTATGAAATAGATAATGTTAAAAAGACTTTATTATGTTTTTTTGGTGCACAAAAAATATTCTTTTCGCTTTATAATATTAAAGTTGAACCACTGAACTCACATGAACTGATTTAAACCTGTTTTTAGTAACTTTATGGATCTTGAGAGAGGAAGTACCATTGCTGTGAATGCAGGCCTCACTGAGCCATCGGATTTCATCAAAATATCTTAAAAATACTGCTAAAAAATGAAAATGTGAAATGTTAACTTGGCAGCTAACTGAAACTAATGTTTAGTTTGAAGTACTAAAATTTCTAAATTAGTTAAATCTAATGACAAAAGCTCATAGCAAAATTACTAAAATGTAAATTAAAATTAAAACTGAAATTATAAAAATATAAGCTATAATTAAAAATAATAGTAAATAATTATATATAAAAATATAATATAATTTGTATTGTTTTGTTTTTGCATGATTGTGATGCCATGATAGTAATAATGTATGTGCAAATCTTTGTTTTCATAATCAAACTGTTTTTGTTGTGTTGTGTGATTGATACTTCCAAAAACACAATTTTTTATGTTTTATGTCTAGAAGTGACTATATAGAAAACTAGAAAATAACTATTACCGATTTCATGACATTATTTTGCCCTCAAGGTCTCATTTCTGTAGCCATTCACAGAGCACTCTGAAGAAGACTCCTCCAAGGCACTGAAATATCTTTATAGTCAAACAGGAAGTGCTTCTGGCGTTAAAATCTCTGTCTTTATTCTTTTTTTTTTTTTAGCACTGAAATCAAAGCTCAAGCCAAATGTGGTCTTTCTCTTTTTAGTGTTTTTTAAGAAAGCCCGCTTTTCTGGGGCAAATGAAATCAGACATTACTCGGTGAAAGCAGAAAATCGATTCATTATGAGACAAGACCATTCCATTTAATCAAAAAGAGATCAGACCTGACCTTTCGATACGCACACGATGCAGACCGCTCTCGAATTCTGTGGATTTCAAGGGTAGGAGCCCTGATTGTTGGCTGTGTTTGAGTGAGGTTGTCACGCTGATGGGTTTTGGGTCATCGGGTGGTGCTGTTTGAAGAGTTGTGTGAGTAAAGATGACTGTTTGGCTCTTGAATCGGTCTGTCTGTTGTGTAAAGGTCAACTCTGCCAGGTTTCATCTATATCACACAGTGGCAGGTTCAGGTGTTGGGTGACTAGTGATAAGCAGTGAGTCCGTTACTGACTGGCTGGGCGTGCTGAGTGTGGGAGACCTTTGTGTGTGTCTGTGTATGAAAGTGAAACCACTGGATTCTGATGAGGTGTGACATAACCCCTCTGTGGTGCCCTTTTGAGACCAGTACGCCATGATCTAAAACTGGAGATGGTGACGCAGCCTTCATAGATCACCTCAGCAGCCTGACCGATTAGAAAAGGTGCATTTTCTATTAAAATCGGAAATGGGATTAAAGGTTTGGGTCATATCACAGGCTGTATTTTTTACAATTTATCTTATTAATTAACTTAAACCAATTCTTTATTCAAGGTACAAATAAAATGATACTCAGGGGCATCACTATACCTTTCTAGACTCAACTTAAGAACAGTCAAACTTGTTCATGAAACTGGCTCTTAATATTCAATGACATACAATTGCCATTTAACTTTGTTACAAAATAATAATGGTTTCTCAGAGAATTGAACTTGCAACCTTCGTAAGCGGATAGCAAAAATAATACCACTGTAGACCTTTTATTTGATGATCTTTTTTTATTTATTTACTTTTATAATTTAATTCATTTTTTAACTTTGTTTAACATAATCAAGGCTTCTCAGAGAATTGAACTTGCAACCTTCATAACCCAATAGCAACAATAATACCACTGTACTGGAGACGTTTTATTTGATGATTTTATTTATTTATTTATTTATTTTTATGATTTAATTCATTTTTTTTTAACTTTGTTAAAAATAATCAAGGCTTCTCAGAGATTTGAACTTGCAACCTTTGTAACCCCATAGCAATTATAATAACACCACTGTACTGGGAAGTTTTTATTTTATTTTATTTATTATATTTTATGGTTTAAATTTGTTTAACTTTGTTAAAAAAAAAAAAAAGGATTCTGAGAATCAAAGATTTGAACTTGCAACCTTTGTAACCCCATAGCAATTATAATACCACTGTACTGAAAAGATTTGATTTGGATTTAATTTTTATTATTTAGTTTTTAATTTTATCATTTAATTTTAAATTTTTAACTTTGCTAAAAAATAATCAAGGTTTCACAGAGATTTGAACTTGCATACGGAAGAGGATTAGGGCCAAGCAATAATAAAAAGATAAAACCATCTCGAGATTAAAGTTGTTAAATTTCGAGAAAAAAGTCTAAATAAAATGTTGAGAATAAACTCGTTAAATTACAAGAAAACAAATTGTTAAATTACGAGAAAAAAGTTGAGATAAAATGTTGAGAATAAACTCATTAAACTCAAAAAAAATTTTTTTTAAATTACGAGTTTTTTCTCGAAATTTAACAACATTAATCTCGAGATGGTTTTATCTTTTTATTATTGCTTGGCCCTAATCCTCTTCTGTACTTGCAACCTTTGTAACCCCATAGCAATTATAATACCACTGTACTGAAAAGATTTGATTTGATTTAATTTTTTTTTTATTATTTATTTTTTAATTTTATGATTTAATTTAAAATTAACTTTGCTAAAAATAATCAAGGTTTCTCAGAGATTTGAACTTGCAGCCTTTGTAACATCTCCGTTACTATTGTAACCCTCGTTCCCTGAAGGAGAGAACGGAAATCTTACAAAGGTTGCAAGTTCAAATTTCTGAGATCCCAATTCGTCAGTTCAGTTCTGACGTAACGTCAAACGTGACTGACTCAAAGGGAACCCCAGCAAATTTAATCGCACTGTATTTTTATTTTATGGTTTAATATACTTTTTTTGAACTTGAAAAACAATCAAGGTTTCTCAGAATTAGAGATTTGATCTTGCAACCTTTGTAACCCCATAGCAAATACTATATCACTGTACTGAAAATGTTTTATTTGATTTGATTACAATTTTTTTTTATTTTATGATTTAATTTAACTTTTTAACTTTTTTTTTTTTTAATCAAAGTTTTACAGAGATTATTTAATTGAATTTATTATTATTTTTATTTTATTCTCTCCCTACCAAACCTTGTCATTTATGTTGAGTCACACTAGTAATAATCAGTAGTGTCTTATAGAATTTCAGGTGTTGTTGGGTAACATGACTATCTAATGAAAAAAAAAAAAAAAAAAACGGACATCTGGTCATCCTAATCATGGGTCATGTTATATCTGGCTTTATGGCATATTTCTCGGCCAGCTGTCAGTGTAATATTGCTATTGTGTGTTTAAGCCTGTTTAATCACTGGCGATTATATGAAATATGATGTTTCCATGTCATGCTCATGGGTGCAAGGCATTGTAGAGAAACTAAGTGCAAAAACTATTTTAAGAAAGATAGAAGGAACAGGATGAATTAGAAGGGAAAGAACATCAGTGTGGGATCTGAGAAAGCCTAAAGCGTTTC
Organism: Chanodichthys erythropterus; assembly: GCF_024489055.1. Lineage (NCBI taxonomy): Eukaryota > Metazoa > Chordata > Actinopteri > Cypriniformes > Xenocyprididae > Chanodichthys > Chanodichthys erythropterus. Next base: position 16,497,447 of record NC_090226.1, read on the forward strand.
TCCCTCAGCAGCTGAAAAAAGACTGAACCATGCTGTGTAAAACTATCGAGTCTTCATCAGGGACAGTGGGATATTGATAGTGTATTTTCTAGGTTGCAGCTGACTGGATTAATGACGGCTTCAAGAGGAGATTAATGATGCCAAGCAGAGTTTAATGCCTCTGATACTCAGGGTTCCTGCTTGCTCTCCATCACTCTTTTCTGATCAGGGGACAGGCAGTGATAGATTTTAATGCTTTTAAGGAAGCAATTCACCCACAGTGATAGTTTTGTCATCATTTACTCACCCTCAAATCCTTCTAAACCCATATGACTTCCTATATATATATATATATATATAAATTACATGAAAAATTGTATAACGGTGATATATATTGTGATTCATCATTGATCTATCATATTATGCGGCGCTCTGCCCCTCTAATGCATTGCCAAATACATGACAAGATCCATAGGTCCTTGCTACAATCAGAGCTGCAGACTAAAGCCTTGCTGCGAATCAAATTTCCCTGGGTTAATATCAAGTCCAGATTTAATCATTTCTTAAATAAAAAAAAAAAAAAAAATGAAATAGACTCCTCAAATTCCCATATAAATATACACCATGTAGTATAGCAAGAAATATTGATGCTCTCCTCAGGGAGCTAAAAACATTTTGCTTGAGATCTGTTCACTTTTCAGAGCAACAACCTACTCTTGACTATCACTAAAGGGCAAATCCCCCCTGATTACTGTGACCCTGCGATGAATGAACTGAGACACAGTCAATAACCTGAGCGTTAAATCAGGGGAATATAGAAAATGTCTTCACACAATTGACTTCAAAGGTCAATGTCTCTCATATGATTTGCTTCTTAAAAGCCACTGTCTATAATTCTGTTACAAAAGCAGGATCGAAATAATGTGAATTGGCTGGTGTTGTCACAACATTGATATTTTGGATTTCCCTGGAGACATAAGTACATAAATATACAATAAAGACTTCGGGGACTATGGGTTTGTTATCAAATGTGTTCAGCGACTTATTTCTGTTGTGTTCTTTACTGAACTAGTCGGCAGCACTTGGTGGAGCTGCACATCTGGTGAATTTCTGCAGCACAGACACAGTGGCGGGTCTGCTGATGGCACAGCAATACTATGGATGTCCTATGGCCGGGTTCTCCATTCCTGCTGCGGAGCACAGGTAATGCACATTATGTACTTACTGGACAATTATTTTGGGTTACACTTTATTTCAAGGTGACGTAGTTACTTAATCAAATAAGTACTGAGTAATATTAATTAACTACATGTACTTACGAGTTACAGTTTGGGTTAGTTTACTTGTAATTATGCATAATTTACTGTTATATATAGTGTTACCTTATTTTGTTAAGGAATGTAAGAGAACTCTTATTATAGTCCAAACTCAAAAAACTTTCTTTCATCCCTGATAAACACAGAAATATTTTAAAAAATGTACTGGTTGCTTTTTTTTGACCATGCTGTTACAATGAATGTGGACTGGAGCTTTCAAAACTTCAAAGAATGAGAGAAACTCCATATAGAAGTTATGCATTATGTTAGGGCTGGGCTGTTATATCGCATGCGATTGTCACACGCATTTCGTCAGTAAAGCCGGTTCCCTGATTACCGCTAAATCGCCATCACCTGCTTTCAAATGGAGCGGCATTTAATAGACAGAGCCGTAGTTCACTGACAAGCTATGCAATTTCGCGTTCATATCGCAGATGAATCGCCTTCGATAATGAACGCGATATTGCGTAGCTTGTCAGTGATCTACGGCTCTGTCTATTAAATGCCGCTCCATTTGAAAGCAGGTGATGGCGATTTAGCGGTAATCAGGGAACCGGCTTTACTGACGAAATGCGTGTGACAATCGCATGCGATATATCGCCCAGCCCTACATGATGTTACTTTCCCGCCAGAACATGTACCTTCAGCCGGACTGAACGGCAAAATATCCTTCAACATGACTGGGTTTACTAGGGGAAATTGCGAAAAGGGAGTAAAACAAACAATTGTCTTATTAAATTAAAGGCAGCTGATACTCGACAGTGATCCTTACAACTTAACAAATAACCAATAGTCCATGGATATTGACATGTGGCCAGGAATCGGGTTTCCTGACATTTATATGTACCTGACTTCGAAGCCAGGGAAATATATAAAGCAAAGCCTGTGAATGCTTTGCCTGCTGGACAACACTATAAATACAACTTATATCATTGTTATAAATCATCATATCGCCCAGTTCTAAAACTTGTTAAAGCACTAAGGCATTATAGACATTATGACTTTCTGCAAATGCTCCCATCCGTCCATCCATTCATCCGATTCATGAACAAATCAATATAATGGTGAACCATTTAAACCGATTCAGTGGGTGCTTCTCAATTTCCCTCCTCGTTTCCTCGCTCCTCCGTCCTCCATCCTATGACCCGGAAAACGATCGAGCTCAGACATCTTGAAGGACATCTCAATTCTCTAATTAAACCACGAGGAGGCGAGGAACGAGGAGTGAGGAGGCTTCCTGAGGAGTCATGAGCGAGGATACACAGGTGCATCCTTTAAGGAAGTCTTTCTCGTCGAGTAACCTGACTCATGCATAAATTCTCCTCCCCCTTCTTATGTCACAATAATTTAAATGTATGCTTTACTTTTACAAATTAAATAAACTTTATATCTCATATATTTCAACTAGGCATCTTGCTTTATTAATATTTATTATGTTTTTTTTAAATAACCAAACTTTAACAACATGTGGGCAGATCCCTCAAGTGTAGCTGATGACGCTTTGAAGTGACGCTAAAGGGAGCGAGGATTTATCATTTCACTTGATTCAATTCCTCCGTCCTCTCGTCTTTTCCTCGCATCCTTCCCTCGCATCCTGGAGGGGTGGAACTAAGACACGAGGAAAGGAAGCAAGGAAAGGAAACGAGGATGCACAAATAAGAATTGAGAAGCACCCAGTGAAAAGATCTGACTCAAAATAATGATTCTTTTCACAAATCTCGTGAACTCTCATGAACCTGCCAAGGGGCTTTAGGGCAGATGTCAAGATTTTCAGTCAATAACAGTTTAGGTTTTGGTTTGTTTATCACACAAAACTATTATGACTTTAGAAGACTTGGGATATAGCAAACAAACTGCAATGGACTACAAGACTTTGATCCCTATTCATTGTGATTGCATGGAAAATTCTAACCAGTCTTCAGAATTGCGTTTCACAGAAGAAAGAAAATGAAATGATTGCAATTTTCATTTTTGGCTGAACTCTCCCTTTAAGACTGACTGGGCAGCAAGTCGGTTAGACAGCTGCCTTCTGTTTTAAACAGCCAACATCTTGAAATTCAAAGCTGACGTTCAACACCTGCATGTTAATTTGCATTTGTTCCGTTGATTCTAATTTGTTCTATTAGTAGCTGCGCATTCATCCATCTCACAGCTGTAGCGTCTTTTGTCTGTGTTGTTGATTGCATTTCCCAGGATAGCTCTCACATTTCAAATCACACGACTTCTTCTGTGACGTCAGTCCAAGTTTAAATTTAAGTTTTTCAACCATCACAACATTACGTTTATCAGTCAACCGAAAGATTCCGTGAATCACTCAGAGATTTTTATAGCTCTGTGGCTAAGGATCATTAGACACAAATGACTCATTTGCTGCAAATGATTCTTTCTAATTCTTGTTTGGTAATGAAAAACCAGTTGCAGCCTTGTGCACCTTCAAACTAAATAAAGCACTTCACTTATTAGTGTTTCAAATCATTTGTCACACTTTGTTTTTCCTGTCTCTGTAGTACCATCATCTCCTGGGGTAGGAGCAGAGAGAAGGACGCATTCGAGTGTCTGCTGGACCAGTTTCCCTCTGGGCCTGTAGCTGTGGTTAGCGACAGTTATGACATTTTTAAGGCTTGTAAGCATATCTGGGGGGACAAGCTGAAAGAGAGAGTGATGGAGAGGAGTGAGGATTCTGCTCTCATTATTCGCCCAGACTCCGGGGACCCTGCTGAGACCCTCATCGAGGTGTGTGTATCATGTACCAAGTGTGTTAGAAGTGGAGGAATGTTCACCACAGACCTTAAGGCAGCTGTTTCAGTGATTGAACTTTATTTTAGTAAAGTAAAGACTCAAATAGCTTTGCTTGAAGCTTTTTCTAGCACTGTGACTGATGGGGCTTTAAATTCTGTTGCTTTGACGCCTGTATGAATGCAATGCCCTAAGATATCAATTTTATTTTCATATACTGTGGCATAGCATTGCTTTCAGATTAGTTTGTTGCTTGAGTTTAAATTGATTAGCTGCATCCTTGAATTCTTACCATTCTATTTTTTTCTCTTCTGTCTCGCTTTTAGGTGATAAAGATTTTGGAGGAGTGTTTTGGATGTTCTCTGAACTCTGTTGGTTACAAGGTTCTCCCATCCTACCTGCGCATTATCCAAGGGGATGGAATTGATCTGAACTCGATTAATGAGGTAAACTATACCTCAGACCAAGGGAGAAAAAAAACATTACCCTACCATTCAAAAGTTTGGAGTCAGTAATATATATATTTTTTAAATACTTTTCTTCAGCAAGGATGCATTAAATTTCTCAAAAGTGACAGTAAAGATAATTTATGAAAATTACAAACGATTTCTTTTTTTTTTAAATAAATGCTATTCTTTTGAACTTTCTATTTATGGAAGATCCTGAAAAAAATGCATTGCGGTTTCCACAAGCATTAAGCAGAACAACTGATTACAACATTGAATCAAATCAGCATATTAAAATGATTTCTGAAGGATCATGTGACAGTGAAGACTGGAATAATGATGCTGAAAATTCAGCTTTGCCATCACAGTAATAAATTACTTTTAAAATAGAAAACGGTTATTGCAAATTGTAAAAATATTTGATAGTATTACTGTATTAAATAAATGCAGTCTTGTGCATCATAAAAAATTATTTCAAAAAGACAGACACCACACTTGAACGGTAGTTTATGTACAAGTGTAATTTACAGTGGTGTCCAAAAGTCTGAAATCTAGAATTTAAAACCAGAATTAATTTAAAACTGGAACTAAAAGTAAACAATGTTTTATAATTTTAATGATTTAACAGAAAAACCTTATAATATAAAATAAATAAGAAATATTTATGATTCTGCACTATTTCTAAGTCTCTAATTAAATAATCAAATTTGTGAAATTGATCATGTGAGCTCCTTCAGACTACAGATGGTCAGATGTTCTTACTTTCATTGAAACACAAGATGCTCTTTTGATCCTTCTCAAATCATACTGAGGAGCATTCAGGTTTTATACAAAAGCAAATTTGCTTAAAGGGTTAGTTCACCCAAAAATGAAAATTCTGTCATTAATTACTCACCCTCATGTCGTTCCACAGCCGTAAGACCTTTGTTCATCTTTGAAACACAAATGAAGATATTTTTGATAAAATCTGATGGCTCAGTGAGGCCTGCATTGCAAGCAAGATAATTAACACATTCAATGTCCAGAAAGCTACTAAAGATGTATTTAAAACAGTTCATGCGACCACAGTGGTTCAACCTTAATGTTATGAAGTGACGAGAATACTTTTTGTGCGGCAAAAAAACAAAATAACGACTTCAACATTTCTAGTAAAGGGTGATTTCTAAACACTGCTTCATGAAGCTTCAAAGCTTTACGAATCTTTTGTTTCGAATCAGTGGTTCGGAGCGTGTATCAAACTGTCAAAGTCACATGATTTCAGTAAACGAGGCTTTTTTACATCATAAGTGTTTTGCAATTTCAGTAGTTCACCACTGGGGGGGGGGTGACTTTGGCAGTTTGAAGTCGTTATTTTGTTTTTTTTTGGCACACAAAAGTATTCTCATCACTTCATAACATTAAGGTTGAACCACTGTAGTCACATGAACTGATTTAAATATGTCTTCAGTAGATTTCTGGGCATCTGAAAGTGTAAATTATCTTGCTGGCAATGGAGGCCTCACTGAGCCATCAGATTTCATCAAAAATATTTTAATTTGTGTTCCGAAGATGAATGAAGGTCTTATGGGTGTGGAACAACATGAGAGTGAGTAATAAATGACAGAATTTAGATTTTTGGGTGAACTAACCCTTTAAAGCAAAAGGACAAATCACATAGTCACTTAAGTTGTAATTCATGTTCAGTTTTCAATTAACACACAAATAGTTATGCAAATTCTTGTGTAAATTAAATGCAAATGAAATTGATGATGAGTAATTAAATGAAATAAGTAATGTATTAAATTTGAGAAATGCAATTTTGCAAACATTTTGGACCTCATTCTAGATGTGCTCATATATAACTAGCAAGTTAGAATATATTAACTATCACATGTGCTGTTGTATATTAAGTGTATGGAATAGTGTGTCCAGGGAAAATGTGATACTGGCCCTGAATGTTTATAAACCATTTCTGACTGTTAGATTATAAACATTAGTACTGATTACACAGTGGTAAATCAGTGATTATTCTCTGATCGGCAATACTGTTTATTTTGGCTAGCGCAGATTCTGGAGAAACTAAGCGATGAGGGTTGGAGTGCTGAAAATGTGTTTTTCGGTTGCGGAAGTGCACTCCTGCAGAAAATCAACAGAGACACGCTTAACTGCGCTTTCAAGTGCAGCTATGTGGAGACCAATGGCAAAGGCGTGAGTTTTTTCATTTTCACTTTTAAATCATCCTGTCACAAAATAAATTTGAGTTTTATTGTTATTTTTTTCTTTTACCATCATGTCATTTGTGTTCTCATAGATGGATGTCTATAAGCAGCCAGTGACGGACCCATCTAAAGGATCCAAGCGTGGCCGTCTCTCTCTGAGGAGAAACTCAGATGGCTGCATTGAGACAGTGGAAAGAGGAGCGGGCAAACCAGAGGAGGTTAGTTTAGCTGTATACACTGTAAAAAGTGGCAACCTCCAATTGTTATCTTAAAGGGATAGTTCACCCAAAAATAAAAATTATCCCATGATTCACTCACCCTCAAGCCATCCTAGGTGTACAGTATATGACTATCTTCTTTCAGACAAACACAATTGGAGATCTATTTTAAAATATTCTGTCTCTTCCAAGCTTTATAATGGGAGTGAACGGGGGGCACGTTTTGAAGCCCAAAAAAGTGCATCCATCCATCATGAAAGATAATCCATACAGCTCCAGGGGGGTTATAAAGGCTTTCTGAAGCAAAGCGATGGGTTTTTGTAAGACAAATATCCATATTTAAAACTTTATTATCTATAATAACTAATACGTACCTACTTTTTTGCAACATCTAGATCTTAACCCATTAATTCCCTGATGTTTCACAAAAATATTTTTCATATGAACATACTGTGCCATTTTTTTGCATTCCTAAACACATGATGATTTAAATATGATTACTTTGGTAAATGGTGGACACAGTTTATGTAGAAAATTGCATTTACTTTTATGAATTTATTTGATCAAAAAATATAATTAAAACACTGTGTAATATTACAATTCAATTTTTATTTTTATTTTTTTCTATTTTTAATTTGATTTATTCCTGTGATGGCAAAGGTGCATTTTCAGCATCATTATTCCAGCCTTCAGTGTCACATGATCCTTCAGAAATCATTCTAATATGCTGATTTGGTGCCCATAAAACATTTAACATTATCAAAACAGTTTCCTCAATATTTTTGTGGAAACCATTATTTTCTTTTATTTATTTATTTATTACTTGCATTTAGAAAGTTCAAAAGAACAGAATATATTTTAAATATATATATATATATATATATATATATATATATATATATATATATATATATATATATATATATATATATATATATATATATATTTCTTTGTAACATAATACATGTCTTTACATGCCTTTTTATAAATTTAACGTGTCCTTGCTGAATTAAAGTAGTAATTTCTTTAAAAATAAAAAAAATATACTTACTGACCCCCAACTTTTTTGAATGGTTGTGTATGTGGAATTATAAATGCAAACATTTATAAGGAAGTTAATGCAGGGGAATATCATGTATGCCGATATTCCCCTAATTTGGTGATCCTTATTAATATGGTCTTCTTTTGTAGGACATGTTGGTGACTGTGTTTGAAAATGGGACCATCCTGCAGGAATACACTCTGGATGAGATCCGTAAAGCTGCTCAGCTTTGGGAGGAAGACGTGAGCCCTTCCCAACACAACAAAGAAGACGGCACTACTCTGGACATCCACCAGAAGCACATAATGAATGGCGTGCACTAATAAACACAGTATGCACACTGTTCTCAACACTGCCGCTCACAGACCAACCACTGATGCACTCGAGTATAGCAGAACACAGTGCTGCCAATACACTATACAATTACATATCACATCTGACTTTTAGACTTTTGAGGCAACCCCTAAATTTTGGATTTGGTTGCCACATATTTTTGTTTTATTAGTTCCTCCTTTATTTTCACCACTCTTTGAGGTGCCAAATGTCTTTGTTGGTGCTTTAGCATGAATATGTTTCAGCAGTATACTGACAGCAGGGTTTACTTACGGTTGATTGTAATGTTGTTAAAGCATCACCTGACAGTACATTGATAAATGAAGGAAACTCCATTTGAGGTGATCTAATGATCGTATCTGGGCTTCTGTACCAGCGCTTCTGCACATGATTCTGGTTTCTGATGTGATGTACACTGAAAATGCAAAAATTAGATTTAAAAATCACTATCTGTTTAACTTTTGAAGGATTTTGGGTGTTCTTTTAATCATTTTTTGTAGATGCCCATATGTCAAGATAGCAATGATGCAGTTTTTACTTTAAAAAAATATATATATTTTAAGCTATTCCCATGTTGTGTTCAACATATAGATACAGACTTGAAGATTACCCACACGTTTTATGTCTTCTTGCTGTTACATAACTCCCTTATAGTTGCTTCCTGACCTATCAGAATAATATTTTTGTTTCGAGATGGACAAATGTCTTCTCTGGAGTTTTATAGGACGGTAAATTGATCCTGATGTTATGATTACTCTTTTAATGGAGTAAATGCTGCATAGAAAAGTTTTCCTGTTAATACTTATAGAGTGATTTATGTGGAGTTGGTTTTAGACTTCCATCTGAGATGCACGGAATACATCATAAGGACACTTCCCAGTGTTCTGTCTCCATACAGCTGCTGATGGTGCCTTAAAAACCACTCTGACCTCAATGCCGGTCCCTCTTAATTGCTTTATCTTTTCATCCCATCACTTTTCACACTTAAAGGGATAGTTCACCCAAAAAATGAAAATTCTGTCATTTACTCACTTTCAAGTTGTTCCAAACCTGTATGAATTTCTTTTTACAGCTGAACACAAAAGAAGATATTTTGAAGAATGTGGGTAAGACAAAAAGTTGATGCTTCACATTGACCCCCCCCATACTATGGAAGTCAATGAGGACCATCAAGTGTTCAGTTAACCACATTCTACAAAATATCTTTTTTTGTGTTCAGCAGAAGAAAGAAGTTCATACAGGTTTGGAACAACTTGAGGGGGAGTAAATGATTTTCATTTCTGCGTGAACTATCCCTTTAATATTGTCCATCACGCTCATCCCTCCCTATGTTCTCATTCTATGTGACTCACATATGAATGATGTTCAGTGATTGTTTTTTTTTTTTTTTTTTGCTGTTGCCTTATGTTTTTTGCTGTCAAGCTTCCGTCACATTTGACATCTATATGCTGGTGCAGAATGAGATGTGCAGTGGGTTTAATTATGAATATTGTGTCATCTAAGTGTTCAATCATGGAAATGACTCATTTCTGATTCATTCCAGACATCTGAAATGAAGCTGTTGACCCTACCTCTTTTTTTTAACTAATAAGACTGTAAATTAATATGAAATGATCATTATACTTAAATAGCATCTATTCTGTTGTGTAAATACACTTTAATGGTAGTTTGAATTATAAATTTTGTCTTGAAGTTTTAGCGTTCCTGTTGCATTTTTTTTTTATTTTACAAAAGTGATATTTTGAATGACAAAAAGACTATAATAAATATAGATTGAACTTCTTTATCTTAACATTTAACATGTTTAATCTTTTCTTTTTAGGGTGTGTTTTTGGCAAAGTAAAGAAAAAAGTAAAGGTTTTATAAATGGAATTTAAAAAAAATGGAAACAGAATATTTACCAAAAGCACTGGAGGTGGTGCCAGTATGTCTGGAGCCTTTCCCAGTTTTTAATTGGATAAAAACAGTGTGCCCTTTTGGACAGGCATCTTCCTTCATAGCTGTCATAGAAGAAAAGGAATGGAATGCCAAAGGAAGGAATGTGACTTCCAGAATAAGTTATGTTAATTGTCTCTGCATGTTGTTTTGAGTTGAGCAGAGCTAAATAGAAAAGTCCATATTTACAAATTCCAGTGAATCTTGACAAGTTTATATCCAGTGAAGTTTATATTCATTAGAAAATGGATTTGTTTAGCCGTGATGTTTTTTATTGTTGCACAATTATATTGTATTTACATGAAATGCACTTTTCAAACACATCTGTCATTGCATTGCATTGAGTTTGTTAAGCAGGACGTCAGAGTCATAGTTCTAGCACAGCAGAGTTTAGTTGAGTTCGTTCCTTTGTAACTTTCTGCAGCATATTTTTGTAATGCAATTTTGTCCACAGGCCGAAATAGTCACACTCTTTCTATTTAGACCAGGTTTCAATTATGTAAGTGAATAAGCTTATGTGTGCACTGTAAAACTCAATAAGTTCAGAACACTCAAAACATTTGAGGAAACTCATTTTTCAAGTTAGTAGAACTTAAAATTTTTGTGACAAGTGGGGCGGGGCCAAGAACCACAGAAGCGGAGCAAGTCCAGTGTGGTGCACAGGTGTCTCATTAACAATCACGTCACCGGCGGCATCCCTTCGCTCCCACAGTTCTCAGCCTCGCCCAACTCATCATAATGTTAATTACGTCTTAAATATCACATTCAGATCTCGGTTAAATGTTAGATAGCAAATAACACATGCTATTATGACTATCAAAGAGAATGTCATTATATACTTACATGTATATAATCAAAAAAACATACAATATGGTCTTAAACATTTTTGCAGCCCATCCTCAGCCTAACAACAGGCTCTACTCTTCACCACAATGGTAACCCTACAAAACTAACATAACAGAACCCCCTGTAAATCCCAACATAACACAACATTAAACACTAAAGTATGCCTCCCTATGTTAATCCTGGGCAAAAACACGCAAAATAACACTCAATTTCAGCATTTATTTATACAGTCTGATCCAAAACATAGAATTAGAAATCTGCTGCAACTCAACTCAATCATATTAGGTTAAGCTTACTACAATGAAATTTTGAGTTCACACAACTTTTTTTCTATTAAATACAATGAACTTTCATTTATTTGAGTGAAACAAAGTCACTTTCACTGTTCGGTTTTACAGTGTGTATAAGATTATTTAAAATAATAACTATTTAAGAATGTTACATTACCGATAAAACATTTTAGTTTTTAATATGTTTCTGAAAGAAGTCTCTTATGCTCACCAAGGCTGCATTTGATCAAAAAACAGTAATACTGTGAAATATTATTACAATTTAAAATAACTGTTTTCTATTTTAATATATATTTTAATATAATAATACATTTAAAATGCCAGTTATTCCTGTGCTACCAAAGCTGTTCAAAACATCAGTTTTGAAAACAGTTGTGCTGCTTAATATTTCTGTGGAAAACATGACACAAAAGCATACTTGAAACGGAAATCTTTTGTAACATTATAAATGTCTTTACTGTCACTTTTGATCAATTTATTGTATCCTTGTACAAGTTCAATTTCTTACAAAAAATCTTACTGACCTTAAACTTTAGAACAGTATTGTAATGTTTTTTTTAAGAAGCCTATAATTCTTCAGTGTTTAATTTTAATAATCCATCTGATCCAAATCATTTACACAAAAAGAAACGATTCTTTATGAAAGCTGAGGATGTTTTTGATCATAAACTATAATACTGTAATGAAAGGGAGCCCTCTATTGATCGTTTTGAAGAGTGTACTTCCCCTGAAACCAGAAGGACCAACTTTATATAAACTTAAAATCACATATCACAATAAAATAAGATACTTGCATACATATTTCTTTAACGCCATATATATATACAGTACAGTCCAAAAGTTTGGAACCACTAAGATTTTTAATGTTTTTAAAAGAAGTTTCATCTGCTCACCAAGGCTACATTTATTTAATTAAAAATACAGTAAAAACAGTAATATTGTGAAATATTATTACAATTTAAAATAACTGTTTTCTATTTAAATATATTTCACAAAGTAATTTATTCCTGTGATGCAAAGCTGAATTTTCAGCATCGTTACTCCAGTCTTCAGTGTCACATGATCCTTCAGAAATCATTCTAATATGCTGATTTGCTGCTCAAGAAACATTTATGATTATTTTCAATGTTGAACAGTTGTGTACTTTATTTTTCAGGATTCCTTGATGAATAGAAAGTTCAAAAGAACAGCATTTATCTGAAATACAAAGCTTCTGTAGCATTATACACTACCGTTCAAAAGTTTGGGGTCAGTAAGAATTTTTATTTTTATTTTTTTGAAAAGAAATTAAAGAAATGAATACTTTTATCCAGCAAGGATGCATTAAATCAATCAAAAGTGGCAGTAAAGACATTTGTAATGTTACAAAAGATTAGATTTCAGATAAACGCTGTTCTTTTGAACTTTCTATTCATCAAATAATCCTGAAAATAAATATTGTACACAAATATTTTGTACAATTGTACACATTAAATGTTTCTTGAGCAGCAGATCAGCATATTAGAATGATTTCTGAAGGATCATGTGACACTGAAGACTGGAGTAACGATGTTGAAAATTCAGCTTTGCCATCACAGGAATAAATTACTTTGTGTAATATATTCAAATAAAAAACAATTATTTTAAATTGTAATAATATTTCACAATATTACTGTTTTTACTGTATTTTTAATTAAATAAATGTAGCCTTGGTGAGCAGACGAAACTTCTTTTAAAAACATTAAAAATCTTAGTGGTTCCAAACTTTTGGACTGTACTGTATATACCATATATGTCCGTTCTTCTAGTATAATATGAATTTAATGTCCTTTTATTATTCCTGGCAGTTCTCTGTAATTTGCTGTTCAAATAATGTCTCCTTAAAAAATGTTAACATGCCAATCAGTACATCTCACCTGGCACTTAGGCCTCATAATTAATACATAATTCATAATTAAAAGTTTCTCTATTCACTGAATCCAGAAAATGCAAGCTATGCTTACACAATTCAAAAGCCTCTGGTGCCTGTTTGCGTATCCTAATAAAACGAAGCTTCTATTTGGTTTTTGTCCTCTAATGCCAGTCAGGCATATTTTACCTCAGCATTGCTTGGTTGTCGCAGAGCAGAGAGCAAATGCCATGTAGGAAAGCATCTTCAGAGTGAGTATCTGTTAATTGGCTAAACGCTGTCACTACTGATAGGCCGCTAGGCGCTCATTGGATTAGTTGCTAAGCAACCTATTTGCTAACCGTGTTGTCATGGATTCAGATGTTCCGGACGCCCTCCGAAATGGTCTGCTGACCGCTGATAACAGGGTGCGGGCGAAGGTAACTCCAGCTCAGGGTGCGCGAGGATGACAGTGTCGCACCTGTCTGACATTTACAATTGTTCAAATGTCATCGGCGAGCGCGTGCGCATCGTCTCTCGTGATACAGCATCATGATAGACAGCGCGTATTGTGTAGACATGCTCGTGAGCAACAGTCAGTTGCATTTGTTCATTTTTACGACGTCTGTTAACAAAGAAGAGCGGCTGCTACAATAATTGTGTCTGTGCGTCTGCTTATTATTTGGTTTCTCTCATTTGTGCTCATTTCACTCCCAGAATGCAAATTTTAATCCTGATTATTTCCGCCAGATTAGTGGTGCAGAATAAGAGGAGGGATAATGCATTTACACACAGAACAATTCCAGAAGCTCACGTTTTGTCTTTTATAGGCCTATTTAAGCGTATTTCGCTTCCTTTGTGTTTTGGTATGAGTTGGTGATTGGTTTAGCTGTCTGGTGTGAAAGTGGAGCTGAAACCAAATCGAACATTGAAGGTTGCACCATCTCCATTTCTATATATAAGTTGTCCAAAAAAAAACAAAAAAAACTGAAATTCAAAAGAGGAAGTGCTCGTTCAGAAACAGCCTGAGGGTTCAGTACTGCAGCTCTAGTTCATACTGCAGTTCATATTCACTCCATAAAATGGTTCCATCAGTTCATTAAAAATATATACAATAATTTGCAGACTTTTTTGATTAAATGGTTTTGCAGGTAATAACATAGTAGATAGTTATAAACTCCCAGTTCATATTCAACTATAAAAACTAAATAAAAGGAATAGTTCCCCCAAAATCAAATTTGACATCATTTACTCATCCTTATGTTGTTCCAAACCTGAATGACTTTCTTTCTTCTGTGGAATTCAAAAGATATTTTGAAAAATGTATCTCTCTCTCTTTCTTTCTCTCTCTGTGTGTGTGTGTGTGTGTGTGTGTGTGTGTGTGTGTGTGTGTGTGTGTGTGTGGGTGGTTCTGGTAAACCATATGTTATAGGGACAAAAAGATCTCAATATCCAAAATCCTTGTCCTTGTGGGGACATTTTTGGTTCCCATGAGGAAAACAGTTTATAAATCATACTAAGTGATATTTTTTTGAAAAATGAATAAAGTTTTCTGTGATGGGTATGGGGTTAGGGGTAGGTTTAGTGTTAGGGATTAGAATATACAGTTTACGTCCCCATAAAACATGAAAAAAGTTTTTAATGACCCTAGAAGTTCGATTAAACCATCAAAATATGAGGAAATTATTTTATCTTTTTTTAAATACTTTAAATATGAGGGAAGAACAAAACACTAAACTTGTTTAAGGTATTTATCTGACAAAATTATTTGGCAAAAAAAGGATAACTACAGCTACAGCTTTTTTTTTTTACCACAAAAAAACCTTGAAAAAAAGTTTACAGGAAAAAGCATACATGGATTACAAATTTCATTTCAAAATAAAGTAATTTCGCTCGGCGGCCATCTTTGAAACGCTTCTCAGGCATGCAAGTGCAGCTATCTCTTTGAATGGGGAAACATCAAATTCTCCAAAGCTGTTTGCCAAGCTTACGATTAAATTTCATATTTGAAAATCACCAATTAAAGGGTTAGTTTACCCAAAAATGAAAATTATGTCAATGCTGAATAAAGTCGTAGTTTTTGTTATTTTTGGACCAAAATGTATTTTCGATGCTTCAACAACTTCTAACCAACCCTCTGATGTCACATGGACTACTTTGATGATGTTTTTATTACCTTTCTGGACATGGACAGTATATCATACATACATTTTCAATGGAGGGACAGAAAGCTCTCGGACTAAATCTAAAATATCTTAAACTGTGTTCCGAAGATGAACGGAGGTCTTACGGGTTTGGAACAACATGAGGGTGAGTCATTAATGACATCATTTTCATTTTTGGGTGAACTATCCCTTTAAATCTGACAAAAGCTGTCTCATAAATTATGTTTCTAAATGCTTGAATCATGACAATCAAGCTAATGCGCATATGCGGTCCTAAGTGCACGTCTATTATTCCGCCATATTGCCTGTTGCACTTTCTCCCATTCAAAACAATACGAGTGACTCGTCTTGTGTTATTCTGTAATCTTTCATTATAATCAGTTCTTAACATTTCATTGGTCATTGTTTTTGCATGTGTTCATAATTTCTCTGTGACAGCCTGGCCAAAACTTATGTTCACACAATATGTCCACACAGTTTGGAATTTATAATTGCGTTATCACAAATAAAACATTTGACTCCAAGCACAACTATGCAATATGCTTACAAAATCTTGATCAAATTTTGGATAATATTTGAATAAATGGTTATGTTGTCAATTTTCCTTAAGGCCAGACATCACTGGCCACTAATGTATAAAAACATTTTTATCAGTAGGCTGTGTGTTTCCTGGGAATTGAAACCCATGAACTTGATGTTGCTAGCACTATGCTTACTGAGATCATCTACTAAAAATATACATAGGAGTTTGCTTCTACCTTTTAACACAAGGATAAAGACAAGGATATTTATGTTGTTATATGGTTATGATTTGATTTGAATAGACATTTTAACATGAACGCAACCAAGCACTTAAAGGGATAGTTCACCCAAAAATGAAGAACCAAACAGGTGATGGACCCCATTGACTTCCATATTTTTATTTTTTTTTTCAAAACTATGGAAGTCAGTGGGGACCATCAAATGTTTGGTTAACCATATTCTTCAAAATATCTTCTTTTGTGTTCAGCAGAGGAAAGAAATTCATACAAGTTTGGAACAACATGAGGGTGAGTAAATGATGACATAATTTTCATTTTTGGTTGAACTATCCTCTTGAATTATCCCCTAATGTTTCATTCAGCCACTCAGAGCCCCTGGGTGCGCTGCGGCTGGATGCGGACTGAACCGGTTTAACTGCAGGCTTATTCAGTGTGGCAACTGTTGGCACAACTGGAGGAAGAGATCCAGCGATGTCGTAATTGTTCTGAGAGCTGCACTGTGCCTCTCAGACTCTCAGTGCAGGTTAAGTGACTGTCTTGGCCACTGCCATAATTCCTTGGCGAGCGAGCAGCGGTGTGAAACAGAATGATGTTGATTGTTCCCCAGGTCACTCCATCATGCGTGTGGATCCCCGAGGCTTGTGTCTGTGCTATTGTGCAGCTCTTTACTCCAGATGCCAGTCATGCCACATCTAGCCTCTTCCCAGGGAGAAATTAGGAGTGACGAGTGGCACCATGCCACCACACATTCAAATTTTACTGCTGAACTTGAGGCGGCATAATTTACGTATTATATAGTATACTACAAGCAGGCAACCCCTGCTCTACCATAACACAGCAACTCTGAAATTAACATAAAGAGCATTACATGAGTACAAGTCCAGCAAAAGCACAATTAGAGACTCATACAAGAAATGCCCCTTAATTAGAGTTTGTTTGGTTGCTGTACGGGTTGGTCTGACAAGGTCAAGTCTAAACTACTGAATATATTACTATATTAGTTAGATCCTCTGCATAAAGAGGCAGTCAGGTTTGTAAAAAACTACATTGCTGCTGCTGCTACAGAGCAAGTACAGGAACTTGCTACTGCCAATACAATACACAGCAATACGCTGCTGTGAGTATGTAGACATGCTGCTGCTGCACAAATACAATATATCTATTACCCATAGCAGATCTATACAGGTGGAGCTGGGAAGGGGGAGGATTTTTGACAAAAACTCTGAAAGCGCACTGCAAACTGCTATAGTGAATGGTAACCAGCCATTTAAATGTTGACCAAGCAAGCTCATTGGCTGCAGATGCGGCATGAACCAAACAGCTTGTGCCAAGTAGTTGATGCTGTAAATATCACCAGCTTGTGTTAAAGGATTAGTTCACCCAAAAATGAAAATAATGTAATTTATAACTCACCCTCATGTCTTTCTCCACCCCTAAGACCTTCGTTCATCTTCGGAATGCAAATTAAGATATTTTTGATAAAATCAGATGGCTCAGCGAAGCATGCATAGACAGCAATGGTACTTCTTTTCTCAAGATCCATAAAGGTACTAAAAACATATTTAAATCAGTTCATGTGAGTTCAGTGGTTCTATCTTAATATTGTAAAGCAACGAGAATATTTTTTGTGCGGCAAAAAAAATAAAAAATAAAAAATCTAACAATATCTAGTGATGGCCGAAGCTTCGGAGCTTTACGAATCAAATCAGTGGTTTGGAGCGCCAAAGTCATGTGATTTCAGCAGTTTGGCGGTTTGATATGCGATCCGAATCACCGATTCAACTCAAAAGATTCATAACGCTCCGAAGCAGTGTTTTGAAATCGGCCATCACTAGATATTGTTAAAAAGTCGTTATTTTGTTTTTTTGGCACAGAAAGAATATTCTTGACGCTTTATAATATTAAGATAGAACCACTGAACTCACATGAACTGATTTAAATATGTTTTTAGTACATTAATGGATCTTGAGAGAGGAAGTACATTGCTGTCTATGCAGGCCTCACTGAGCCATCTGATTTTATCAAAAATATCTTAATTTGTGTTCCGAAGATGAATGAAGGTCTTACAGGTGTGGAGCGGCATGAGTGTGTGTAATAAATGACATTATTTTCATTTTTGGGTGAACTAACCCTTTAAGGACCCATCAGCCATCGCCATCTAGAGTTTCAAGACAGAACTAGGCATTTATTTAAAATAGAAATCTTTTGTAACATTATGAATTTATTTGTCACTTTTGTTAAATTTAACACATCCTTGCTAAATAAAAGTATTAATTTCTTACTAAAACATGAGAATCTCCATAGGCGTAATGATTTTTATACTGTGCAAACTGTATATTCTACTGTATATTCTATCCCCCTACACTAACCCTACCCATCACAGAAAACTTTCTGCATTTTTTTTTAATACATAAAAAAATAACACTGTTCAGTATGTTTTTTTAAGCTGTTTGGTTTACAACCACCCAAAACGTTGTAATACCCATATCATTGTACACATTTGTGTCCTCATAAACCATATATGCCAGATCACACACACACACACACACACACACAATCAATATATATATATATATATATATATATATATATATATGTGTGATAGTTTGCCAGCCTGAGCAAATATAAGTAATTGGACTTGTATGTGCCTATAATATACTTCCATAGATAATATTCAGAGTGACAGCTGGCAAGCTCTCAGAAAAAAACTACAGATTGTCCTCCATTTTTCCTTAAAGCAATCTGAACCCAGGTGTTCTGCTGTCTCAGGGTGTGATGAGTGTGGACACCTGTCTGTGTGATGCACCTGTAAGGAATATTGTTAATGTTACTTCAGTATCACCAAGACATATGCATGCAAACAACATTACCACAGTTCTACCAGAAAGACTCGGTAGGCAAGAAAACATTTAAATAAGATTTATTTAACAGTTTGTATGCAAATATCGAATAGATGGAATGATTAAGTTCTTAAGCAGATAGCAGATGATTGCAGATCCTGTATGTAGGGACAGGGACCGACCTGGTGGTGAAGGGGAGGATGGGGGTGAAAGCCGGTATCTGCGAACATAATAGTGGGTGGGAACAGAACTTATATACTCAGGTGACGTGTTATGATTGGTTAGATAATGAGTAATTTCATGCATTAGAGTCTTCCAGGTAGAATTTCTGCTAAATCTCCCATTTCTGTGACATTTCACATTGCTGATTCTGAGAGTCCTTTGTGCTGGAGAAGGCAAGGGCAACAGCTGAGATGGCATCAGGTGTGTGCGTGTTTGGGGTCTTTCTCATAATAAGTGAAAGTACAGCGATCAGGGTAGACTTGACCTTGGACTTGCAGGCAAACACAGATCTAAATGTAAGTACATTCTAATACACAGTGAACTTTAAATGAACAGTGCCTAATAAAAAAGCTCTTTAGGGCTCATGTCCCTGTAGGCTTCATTCTGACACTCACACTTCCTGAAGTCTTTTTTTCCCTCATTCTCTGTGACTGCTTGAGTCCCTTAAGCAGTATGATGTGTGTGTGTGTGTGTGTGTGTGTGTGTGTGTGTGTGTGTGTGTGTGTGTGTGTGTGTGTGTGTGTGTGTGTGTGTGTGTGTGTGTGTGTGTGTGTGTGTGTGTGTGTGTGTGTGTGTGTGTGTGTGTGTGTGCAGGTTTAACCTACATTGTGGTTAAAAACAGCTTATAATTCATACATGATATTTTTTTTCTTTATATATTTATATATATATATATATATATATATATATATATATATATATATTAATGCAGAAAGTTTTTGTTTGTGATCTGTATAGGGGTAGGGGATAGAATATACAGTTTGTACAGTATAAAAATCATTATATCTATGAAAAGTCCCCATAAAACATGGGAGCAGGACTTGTACGTGTGTACATGCATGTTGTAAGCAAAAAAAAAAAAAAAAGCCATCGATGACTTGATTCCAGCTTTCTATCTTTGTATACATGGTGACTGATGAATATTATACAATATTAGGCTATATGAATGATATAGTGTTATGTTTGTAAGAGTTGCTCTTCTCTTTCTCAATAGCAAACTCAAAATATGCATATATGCATAACATCTTCATGCAAATTTTCATGTTATTATCTTGATTCTTTGCCCAGCCTACTTGGTTGAGTTAAAAGAGATCATGATTATGTAATGTAGCTGTGTTGGAATCAGTACTGTTTCCACACACTTGAATGAGCTTTAACAAAATGTCACTGGGCATAGAACGCCTACAAAATACTGAATGGTAAACTGAATAAAACACAATGTAATAATAATGCTAGACATTTAGAGAATCATTTTATCTTGTCAACACCACAATAGTTTGTGTAATCTGCTGAGTTTGAAATTAAGAAAAATCCCCACTTAATATTTGATACCCAGTCAACAAACGTATTTTAGACTGACAAAACAACATTTTATAGTGCAAATAAATTGTAATTTGATATCATTGTCCAATAGAGAAAAACATTTTGGTCACGGTTCATTTTGTGAAATCCAATCCGTGTCTGTCTCCATGGAACTTCAGAGCGTCTCTCAATGCCGAAGACAGTCGGCTCTTTCCCTACTATTATGGAGAGATTAATGACGAGGGTACTTTACATTTTGTTGTAGAGGAGAGATTAAAACCGAAGTCTCTCGGCTCTTTCCGTATCGAGAAACGATTAATGCCGAAGTCACTCGGCACTTTCCGTACTGAGGCGCGATTACAGCCGATTCCCTGCTCTGCGCTCGCGACTCTGGCACATCACTCATTTAGCGTTGTTTTGGTCTTGACCTATCCTACTTACAAGCGCATTTCTCTCCAACAAGAAAATGGAAACAGCTAACCAGGTAGGAAATATTTTATAGTTTGTGCATTTGACAATATCTAATGAAAATCATGAGAAATGCGCCTAATCAAACTGCATCAAATGACGCTATTGATCATGTTTATTTGTTATTACAGATTGTGTCACTTGGGACATTCCAAGTGCTTAAATTACCTCTGGGATTTATCCGTGTTCTGGAATGGGTAAGTGTGCGTAAAGCACGCGTTTTTCCTCTCACCTTTCTCTAACTCTCTTTCCTTTACTTTTCTCAATTGGCTGAATAAGCTTGGTCCAGGCATGTGTGAGGGAGAGAGAGTGATTTTTACTATCGTTTTTTTTTTAACCATCATTCATGTGCTTTACTCAGTTTTGAATAAGTATATGTGGCACAGCCATATTTATAATCATTAATCCATTTGGGCATTTCTATAAGTATCGGAATTGGGCATGTTAAATGGATATCTAGCATATCTAAGTTTTGATAACCATGTTATTTATTTTAAACATGTAAATTACTCCTCATAAGAGTAAGTGACATATTCTGTTGATGATCAATCCCATTTACATGGACCGAGGGGCTCGGGTTTATATAATGCACCAGCAGTCAATTCTTTTCAATGGTTCTGCTCGTACTCACTTTTTACTGCAATAAAGAAGCAATTGGTAAATGTAAATGGAGTCAATTTTAAGATGACCTCGAAACTTGATGTCTAAGCAAATTGAATACAAACTGTAAATATATAATTGATGATAGCAAGGCTTACCATTATAGTAAAATCTTTGCAAATGAACCTTTTTTTGCTTTCCGCACATGTGGTCTGTCCATGCATAAGAGAGCTGGTGTGCTTTTAAACAAGCAGATGTGTAAATATATAGCAAAATGTATTTGCTTTGATATTTATTCCTTGTGTAGGTTATATTTGTGCAGTACAAACAATATAATGGAGTATGTAGAGGGCTGTATTAGTTTGCATAATGTTTCACTTGTTATACTTACCTACTGTGTTACCAGATATTACTATTCTGACACTAATTGTAGCCTCTAGTGTGAAAAAAGCTAAACTGTGTTTTCCCACGGCCATCTGATGAGTGTGGGTCATGCAGGGAAGTGTGTGTTTCGACTTGCCATGGTGTCACACTCTGGTGCTCTGACATAATTTAGTTTATGAGACTGAGAAAGTATCTGATCTATGAGGACATGTCCAGCTTTTGTGTATGTGTGTCCATCTGCAAGTCTTTTTGGGTTGTTAGTGGAGATATGTGGCTTTAGTACCCTAACAGACTCTTTGAACAACTCAGCAGGATTTACAGAAAGCAAAACATTCCTAGATATAATCTTTGCATATATGTCTTGCCATGTGCTAATGAAAGCATCCTATATGAAGAGCACTTGTAGCTATTAAAGCTTAGTTGCTTTGAAAAAACAATTCTGGTCTGCCTTAAAAACATACTTGAAATGGCAAATTTATTGTGTTCTGACCTGTTTCCCAGATGAATAGAATAGAATAGAATAGAATAGAATAGAATAGAATAGAATAGAATAGAATAGAATAGAACACACTCTTAAGGGTTCAATATAGGGTTCTTGACTTGACTCTTTATGCCAAAAACTTCTATATGAGGAGAAATGTCTTAAATGATTGCAGAATACATTCATGTTTTATATGTTATTTCAGTTTTTATAGTGATAAAGCATGTTTACAAGCTGTTTAATTCATAAAAAAATAAGATAAATTAAGATAAGAATTTGAATTAAACACAATGAATTAATTAAAACTAAGTTCATTAAATGATCCCATTTTCATGATGGGAGCCCCATAAAGGATCTATATATAAAGCCCCTGACCGAATCCTTTAAGGTTCTATATAGAACCTTTTCTTCTAATAGTGTACAATAGAATTTTTTTAAAACAAGTAAGGTCTTCTAACATTGCAGATATTTAATTTCATTACATACTGTATTTTATTACATCAAAAGCAGTATTTTTAAGCCTCCCCAATGCCGTCCTTACTGTTTGCCGCAAAGCAACTGTACAAAGTCAAAAGGTCAAGTGCTCCTCCAGACCTCTTTTCCGTCATCAAAGTGTATGCAGAGGTGAAAATTAAAACATCTACAATGGCAACCATAAATGGCTCTGAGCTATGCAAATGTGAGGCAGGCATAAGTGGCAACGCCATTTTGGATAATTATTGCAATTGAATGCTGGGGGATTGGAGGATGCGATGCATCTTCTCCTGAGGAAATTAATCTCCCTGCTCTCCATTTGAAGTGTCCTCTGGAAAAAAAAAAATGAGAAGCTTATCACCGGGGAAACATGCAGTCTTAATCACTTTTGGTCACACAGTGGCTTTTCTCTGTGTGTTTCTGTCTGTGTATCTCTCTCTGCAGGTCTTTAGTTTTGTCTCTGCCTCTGTAGTTTCCTGTCTGCCAGTGTTTTTTTTTTTGTTTTTTTTTACATAGTGATTCCTAACCGTCCTCTTGATATTTGCTCTCTCTCTCAGCCTCTCAAAGCAATTATTTGTGATAATTAGACAATTATTGAGCTATTGAAATGAGATGACTCAGTGAGACCAATGACACATTTAAATATGCAAAATTCTTTATTTTGGACAAATGGATGGATAATATAATATAATATAATATAATATAATATAATATAATATAATATAATATAATATAATATAATATAATATAATATAATATAATATAATATAATATAATATAATATAATATAATATAATATAATTAATATAATATGTGAATTCAATAATGCACAGCTAGCCATGGATTATCTCGCTTATACCATGGTCATTTGCCAGCATTGACAAGTTAAATCTGTCATTGATGTTTGCAGTGCTAAATTTGACTGTAAGGGTTAAAATTTTCGTCAGCTATCATCTGGCTCTGAGATAAAGTGTGGTAAGGTTACATTTATTTCTTGAATCTATCTCTTGAATTATACACTCTAAAAAATGCTGGGTTAAAAACAACCCAAGTTGGGTTGAAAATGGACAAACCCAGTGATTGGGTTGTTTTAGCCCAATCTGATGGGTAGTTTTATTTAACCCAAATATTGTTTGGAAATGACTATATGGCTGACTTAAAATGAATCTAAAATGAAATTAAAATGTTCATTTATTAAACATATTAATAAATGTTAATCTTCAATATATTTTGGGTTCATTTTAATCGAGCGCAGCGTTAGTTCAGTCATGCCACGTAGGCATAGTGCCTGACACGGTCAGCTGTCAAATCGCTCCAATCACTACGATTCTCCTATTAGACACGGGACATATATACGTGGCATCGCTGCTCGGTAAGTATGCTCAAACTGCTCGCAACCCTCCCTCCCTCCCCATTATAAGAATGAGCATATTACAATGCACCTTCTGGTTGTCGTCTTCTTTTGTTCCAGATCACTACCTTTAAAGTCAATAAGGCTTCAAGTCCCGGCCAGCATGGACCTCACTGCTGAGAGACACTCATCCTCATAACCAAGCTACAGAATAGACGTCCTACTGCCATATCTACATGATACCACGTTCGCTCATAAAGACATTACTAGTGTCTTAATTGTCTGTGTATTCCAAGCTGATGGTTCCGGGGGGTAATGTTAAAGCTCTTGTATGTCCAATTAATTTTGGAGCAAGAACCCCCGTAAGGAACCATACCGCCAAAGATAATTGTGTTCAATAAACTCAGTAACTTGCCAAAGTGGTCCTGTCTGAAAGTAAGCAATACTGTAATTTTTAAACAATAGTTGAGTTAAGTAAAACTACCCAGCAGGTTGGGCAAACATTTAACCCAACTGCTGGGTTAAAACAACCCAATCGCTGGGTTTATCCATTTTCAACCCAACTTGGGTTGTTTTTAACCCAGCATTTTTTAGAGTGTAGCATTTCTTTGAATTAATTAGCCTACTGTGAGAGAAAGAGAGAAGAGTAATGAAGCTGTGAGTTTAATTATTTCAAAAACAGCAAAGTTACAACCTCCTTGCTGATTAATATAATGTAGCGATTCAGTAGCAAAGTTAATTTATTAATAAAAGTCGCAGGGCAGTGTTGACAACAAGTTTCTGTGCTCTGGTTTCTGTTACATGATGTTGGATCTCGGTGTGCAAGTGACCTGTGTGTGTGTGCTTCAATGAAAGCAGCACATTAATACAGAACGATGATTAAACTGACTTGGAGCTTGTGCATTAAACAGTTTTATTGTACACCTTCCAGCCAATCAGAGCATTATAATATAATATAATATAATATAATATAATATAATATAATATAATATAATATAATATAATATAATATAATATAATATAATATAATATAATATAATATAATATAATATAGATTTTCCAAACCACTTGTCCTATGTAGGGTCACAGGGATTATATTATATTATATTATATTATATTATATTATATTATATTATATTATATTATATTATATTATATTATATTATTATATTATATTATATTATATTATATTATATTATATTTATTATAAAATCAAACACATTATTATTTTTTTTCCATAACTAAGAAACCTTGAGTAGTTTAGGAAGTCAATTCATACAGTCAATTTATTTGACGGATAGGTAGAATGACACACCACTGAGACTGAGCAGACTGGTGATTCATTGAGGTAAAGTTGATGGAAGGGTATGTGTTTTACAAATTCACAGAAGAAAGGTTAGTTGACTTTAGATGTACCTCAGTTCACCAGAAAGGTTGAATGACTGTGGGCAGATGTGCTTTGGCTGCCTGTGTGCAGATGTGCAGAAATTCATCTGTGAAAGGTTGGCTGTCTCTCCGTTTTTCGATCTCGAGCCTGTACTTGAATGATCCACCTTTTTGTCACATGGATAACACACAACTGAGGAAAGACTGAACTGCTAAACCGAATCACATCACACAATCTTGTGACTTACAGTCCAGTAATTGAATAGTAGAACGGCAGCTGTAAACCTATAACAAATCTTTTTGTTAAAATCATTGAATAACCAGTTATTTTACATGATTTGTGATTAGTTTATATCAAAATCTATGTAGCGGTACCAGGGTCAACACATAAGCTCCAACATACAAACATACATAAACACACGCTCAAATACGTAGTCTGATCGCATCCTGGTCCGGTGGCCGAATCTGACTAACCGCTGTGACAGTCACCTCAGGGCAGGGGGAGGGGCTCTGTGATATCATGTGACCAAGTAGCCATGGAAACTCCATAGGGAGACAGCAACTGAGGAAAAGAAGGGGGGACAGTGTTTTAAAAATAAAATGAGATTTTATGCCTACTTATGATCAGTGAAGCATACAAAGAGCGCCCAGATACACACTGGCTGTTATAGGCCTGAGTGCACTGTACAGACGGGTAATGAGCTCTGGGACCATCCAATGAGTGTTCTTCTCATTTGAACACAGATTATCTCATAATACACTACTTGCAGTTTGCAAGAATGACTGGAAGCTGAGAATTTTGTAGGGATCTGAAAATGGTCGGAAATGGTCTCATGTTCCATTTATAGACTTATTTGGAGCCCTTAAACACAGTCTGTGTTCATCAGGTTATCTGGTTAATGCTAAATCATTGTTTTTAGCCAGTCTGACATCTTGCAAGTAGTGACTGATGCTTCCGTGCGAGAACATGGGATATTTTTACTCTTGCCACATACTGGGAATCATTGGAATGAAGCGTGGCATGAATGCAGTGGTTGGGGGATGGAAAGGTTGGGGGCACTTTTTGTGTGTATGTGTATATATGCATGTGTGTGTGTGTTTGCATTGAGCAGTATTTAGAAACATTCAGGAAGTGCTACACTGTCTGAGAGAAGTGTTCAATACAGGTTGAAAGTGAAGAGGTTGACAGGCACGTCGCTCTTGAGTGTATTGTGTGTGTTCACCCATGGATAAGGGATGAGTGGATGCTTTAATGTGACACAGGTGCATTCTGATCTATATACACTGACAAAAACAACAAAATCGTTTTAAAAGCAGCATAAATGGGATGACGTTGCTTTTCAGAGTTCACATCTACTTTGCAGTTCTCTATCAGTAGCTGTACTAACTTTTTTTTCCTTTTTCTTTTTTATTATTCTTTTTTTCTACTTTCCTATAAGCTCAGTGGTGCAGTGATCATGGTAAACAAACTAAACTGAACAACTAGCTAAGTAGTCAAACCCTATATTATTATGCTGGTTTAGGGTCACGTGCACTAGATGCCGATCAGTACTTTTTGTTTCTGCCATCTTCAATTTTGAACAACTGCCCTTTTTTTCCTAAATAATAACACACACACACACACACACACACACACACACACGCACACACACACAAATTTTGAAATCAAAAACATTCTGCACTTTTACATTTTTAATAAAACATTGTTTAGTATGTTTTTGTTCATGAAATGTACTCATATTTCATGTTTACGTCGTAATACCAGTGTAATACCCATGTCAATACAAATTTGTGTCCTCATAAATCACTAAAATAAAAGCTAATTAAAAATATTAATTAATAATACTAATAAAATAGCACACAAAAAAATATGTATATTATATATGTTTATTTTATATGTATGTATATACATATACACACACACACACACACACACACACACACACACACAAAGACACACACATATATATATATATATATATATATATATATATATATATATATATATATATATATATATATATATTAGATGAAATGCTTTGACTTTGAAAAATAAAATAAAAAATAGTAAAACTAAAACTGAAATAAAAACTAAAGCTATAAAAAAAATTAAAAAACAAAACTTAAACTAAAATTATAATGAAAACTGAAAAAAATAAAAGCTAATTAAAAATATTAATTAATAATACTAATAAAGTAGCACACACAAAAAAATTTATATTATATATATGTATGTATATACATATACACACACACATATGTATAAACACACACACACACACACACACACACACACACACACACACACACACACACATATATAGATTACATAGAATATATATAAAATAGAATAAAATACAAATATTAGATGAAACACTTAGACTTTGAAAAATAAAAATAAAATTAAAATGTTTAAGTAATAAAATTACTAAAACTAAAACTGAAATAAAAAATAAAGCTAAATATAAATATTTAAAAAAGAAAAAAGAAAACAAACTAAAATTATAATAAAAACTGAATGAAAAATAAAAGCTAATTAAAAATATTAATCAATACTAATAAAATAACACACACAAGAAAATAATAATAATAATAATAATAATAATAATAATAATAATATTACAGCACAAAGATTTTTGTATTCCCTAAGCTGTTCAGAGCTTTAAACACACCAGTAGTACCGTAAAATCAATCATAAGATCAATCCAAAAATTTCTAAAATATCTCAGGCCCTCAATTTTTCTTTTCCCTCTATAATTTCGCTCCTCTCTCACATTCAGTGTTGCTGTGTGTCTAAGAAGTCAGTGGGTCTGTGTTGGTGTAATCTTCTCCCCTCTTCTCCTCTCTGCGCTCTTCATCCTTGCCCTGCAGAACACAGCTGGGAAAGCTTGATAAACAAGCCACGGCATCGTAACACTCACCCGCTCGTAGTCACACCAGTGTGTGCATGTGAGAAAGAGCGAGACAGGGAGAAACTGAGAGCGGAGGGATGGAGAGGAGAATGCAGCTGTAATGGATGAGAGGAGAGGGGGTGGGTTGCCATGCTTGAAGCGAGTGTGTTTGGGGTTTGGTTTGTGTGCGTGTGTGCTTGTTTGTTTAGGCAAGCATGTGCTCATTCATGTGCGAGTGTGCATCCAGTGCAGTGGTGTGAGCTCCACTGGCTCACATTATTATCACACACACATGTTCACTCACATGCTTAAGAATTTGACTTCTATTATTTTATTACTGACACTTCAAACACTATGCAAAAGTGAATTTTGCATTATAGTGGACCTTTAAAACAACTGTAAAATTACATGAACAAATTTACAGCTCAAATAATACACAAGTTTTAACTGAAAAAAAGAATGAATAAAAGTGCTTAAAGGCACACTATGTAAGATTTTTGGATTAAAATATCTAAAAACCACTAGAACAGGGTTATATATTTTGACTTGTGTACTTACATTATCCCAAATGTTTCAAGAATGTTTAAATCCATAGAAATAAGTCATTTTTACATAGGACACAGACCATGTATCGCGCTCATCTCTCATTAGCAATCGCTCCAGCGGCCTCGTTCAGCTCCCACAACACTCGGCCCTGCTCTGCTTCATACTACAGTAACGTTAATAAACTCATCCATGAACATGATTTCTGCCCGCGTCCTGTCCTGATTCTTTTCTACCAGCTGTGAGGTGAAGACGACATCTCACATAAATCCACGCTCAATCTCAGCGTCATCAAGTTATGCCTTTTTTTTGAATAGACGCCCTCTAATGGCAAAAATCTACATAGTGTGCCTATAATTTTAATTTAAGCAGTATCTCACAGAACGTAGTACACCCCTCACATTTTTGTAAATATTTTATTATATCTTTTCATGTGACAACGTTGAAGAAATGACACTTTGCTACAATATAAAGTAGTGAGTGTACAGCTTGTATAACAGTGTAAATTTGTTGTCCCCTCAAAATAACTCAACACACAGCCATTAATTTCTAAACCACTGGCCACAAAAGTGAGTACACCCCTAAGTGAAAATGTCCAAATTGGGCCCAATTAGCCATTTTTTCTCCCCGGTGTCATGTGACTCGTTAGGGTTACAAGGTCTCAGGTGCGAATGGGGAGCATGTGTGTTAAATTTGGTGTTATCGCTCTCACTCTCTCATACCGGTCACTGGAAGTTCAACATGGCACCTCATGGCAAAGAACTCTCTGGGGATCTGAAAAAAAGTATTGTTGCTCTACATAAAGATGGTGTAGGCTATAAGAAGATTGCCAAGACCCTGAAACTGAGCTGCAGCACAGTGGCCAAGACCATACAGCGGTTTAACTGGACAGGCCTCGCCATGTTCGACTAAAGAAGTTGAGTGCACATGCTCAGCGTCATATCCAGAGGTTGTGTTTGGGAAATAGACGTATGAGTGATGCCAGCATTGCTGTCGTCCCAGAAGGAAGTCTCTTCTAAAGATGATGCACAAGAAAGCCCACAAACAGTTTGCTGAAGACAAGCAGACTAAGGACATGGATTACTGGAGCCATGTCCTGTGGTCTGATGAGACCAAAATAAACTTATTTGGTTCAGATGGTGTCAAGCGTGTGTGGCGGCAACCAGTTGAGGAGTACAAAGACAAGTGTGTCTTGCCTACAGTCAAGCATGGTGGTGGGAGTGTCATGGTCTGGGGCTGCATGAGAGCTTCTGGCACTGGGGAGCTACAGTTCATTGAGGGAACCATGAAGGAGCAGAGCATGATCCCCTCCCTTCGGAGACTGGGCCGCAGGACAGTATTCCAACATGATAATGACTTCAAACACACCTCCAAGACGACCACTGCCTTGCTAAAGAAGCTTAAGGTAAAGGTGATGGACTGGCCAAGCATGTCTCCAGACCTAAACCCTATCGAGCATCTGTGGGGCATCCTCAAACAGAAGGTGGAGGAGCGCAAGGTCTCTAACATCCACCAGCTCCATGATGTCGAGTGGAAGAGGACTCCAGTGGCAACCTGTGAAGCTCTGGTGAACTCCATGCAAGAGGGTTAAGGCAGTGCTGGAAACTAATGGTGGCCACACAAAATATTGACACTTTGGGCCCAATTTTGACATTTTCACTTAGGGGTGTACTCACGTTTTTGGCCAGCGGTTTAGACATAAATGGATGTGTGTTGAGTTATTTTGAGGGGACAGCAAATTTACACTGTTATACAAGCTGTACACTCACTACTTTACATTGTAGCAAAGTGTCATTTATTCAGTGTTGTCACATAAAAAGATATAAAATATTTACAAAAATGTGAGGGGTGTGCTCACTTCTGTGAGATACTGTATATTCATAATTTTAAGCTTTACATTTCAGCTTCTAAATTTTCAAATATGGACCCCATTTAGCCTACTTTAACTGTAAGCACCTCATTATAATTAGAATTATACCACAAATACTGTTAATTAAGCTTAAGCGTTATTAAGAGCATTATTCACAAATTTGGTACAGAAAAACATCAGACCATACTTATTGACATAAAGTGAATTGGTATTTTGTGTGTAAATTATTTAATACGTTATTTCTAAGCTAAGAGTTAAATGTCATGAAAACAGTCCCCTACAAACAAATCACTGTCTGTGACAGTGAGCTGCCACCAGATGGCGCTAATTGCTTCATTTTCATTGCAAGTTATCACATCCACTATTGTACTGTATAATAATCCTCTTACACATTAATATACAGTCCATAGTCTAAATGGCAGAAGTACCAAAAGGGCAAATATTGGTTATGAAGTAGCTGGTTATGGAGGCATATTTTCCTAGAGGAAATGATAATGTTATGCTAATTATTTACAAGGCTCTAGTTCTTATCTTTTTGCTGTTACCAATTTAACGAATATTACTTTGTTGCTTAGAATGAAAACTATTTAAATGTTACAGTATCTTAAAATGCTACAGTGTGAGTTCAAATGCACCCAAATGAATTTATACTTTTTATTTATTATTTATTTTACTGTTTGTATGTTCTCAGTGCATGTCTGGAAGACTATATTTCCTAACTAAAACAGATGAGGGCAGCAGATTCAAAGTGATGATCACCTACTGTCTGGAAGAAATGACAATATCAGAAGAGCAACTCTTAAAGAAAAAAAAAGCAGAATTGTTACACAGTAAATTCTGAAACCAGAATATCTTTTTTTGGTATCTGCATTCAAGACCACTTTATTTGTACAAAATAAAAATATGAAACTAAAATCCACTTATTTATGTATCTCTGATTTTGATTAATATTTTGAATTAGATAATAAAAATACAAAAACACACAACAAAATTACTAAAACTTTAACTAAAACTAAAAATACAAAACTAAAAATATAAAAAATATTTTTTATATTTTATTTCATGTAACATTTACTTTTATTCAAGCAATAAAATCTTTTTTATGGTTTTAGTTTTAGTTAACGATAATAATGCTGCTCAAAATCAGAATGTTTGTTTCTCTTTCAAGCAACAACATGAATCAGAATTTCTCTTTTCTGTACAACAAAATAATGACTGGGGTGGTCAAGCTTCATAAACATCAAAAAGTAGGCTACTTTATAAAACGAATAGTTCCGGCCCTTGATTATGATTGGTTGAGCTGCCTTCGAATCAGTTGTAAATTACTCTACAAACATATAGCTGTGACTGCATTACGTCAGTATTACTGCACCACTGTGTCTCTGCGTTGCAGCATCTGTGTGTTATAAGACTTTATATATACAAAGACAGTGCACTTGTATTATTATGAATGGGAGAAAGTGCAACACGCAATATGGCGGAATAAGACCCACCTTCTAAATAAAAGAGCCAATCGTCAATAGCGTGCTACACTGCCCAGCCCCTTTTTCAGTGGTGCTGGTTCCAGAAGTATTTTTTTTCCATTCATTTCTTTCCCATAGAGATTTTAAAATAGTCTTCGTTAAAGAGTTACAAGCCATGAACCAAGCCAATCAGCTTGACTTTACAAACTTTATTTTGATCTCTACAAACTTTGATTTGAAGCAAAAAACTTCTTAAAGAACTACAATCCCATGAAACATTGCGAACAGCATATTCAAATTAAACATGGAGAAATATAACTACTTATTTACAAATGTTAATTATATGTATAAAAACAATACATTTTTAAGTTTATTGCAAAATATCCATATATATATTCAAACATTTCAGTATTTTGAGAGCATAGATTGATTGACTTGATAATGTCATTCGCAGTGCTTCGTGGGAGTGAGTGGAGCTAAACAGCGATTTTGGAGCATGTTGCTTTTTTCGACTCTCTGATTGGTGCCATTTTCTGCACAGCATAATGTAGTTTTTCACCAGGAATTCCAAAAATAAGCTGAAACAATGCTGACTGACGGCTTCAGCAGAAGCAAATACCATTGATTAACAACCTCGTAGTTCACAGGTTTATGAGTTATTATCGTTCAAAATTTCCTTATGGAGAAAATGAATGGAGTTTTTAATTCCAGAACCCAACTGTTGCACTCTATTGGTAAAGTCTGCAGCTGCCATCAGAAGCTCTTTTTGCTATAGACCAGGTGTGTCTGATCCTGCTCCTGGAGTGCCACTGTCCTCCAATGTTGTGTTCTGTCTTCCTGTTTGTATTTCCAAAGCATGAAGGTAAGATGTTACAGATTTATGAATGAACTGCTGGTTTTAAATTCTTCCCAGTCTACTAATATTTATGAGATCTGCTTCAAACATTCCAATGCTCATGATAACTTTCGTTAACTCTACAATATGTAAATCCAGTTCACCAGCTAATTATTCGTCGACAGTGATGCATGGCTGCATTGGCTGGTCCAGCCTGAAAAATGCAGTTTTTTTTGTCATGATTTGAGGGAAGAAAGTCAGTTGTTGTCAGATTTCACTGATGATTTCAAATATGAAATTTTATCATAAGCTTGGTGAACAGATTTGGGGAATTTTATGTTTTCCCCATTCAAAGAGATAGGAGCTGCACTTGCATGACTAAAATAGCTGCTCGAGAGGCGTTTCAAAGATGGCCGCTGAGTGAAATTACTTGCCTGAAAGGGTGTTGCTTAGCAACCATTCCACTTCTGAAGAACTACATTGTTTGGCAGAAGAATAATATTTTTTTATTAATAGCATTACATTTTTGTATCTTTGTGTTTATTTTATGAAACCTTGCCAGGTATGTGGAATAGCCATTTTATTAAAGCAATAAGCCGTGATTTTCAGTGAGTTTACTTTAATAAAAGTAATGCGTAAGATGCGTTGACTAGTTCGACCTGTGTTACACTGCTTAGACACAGAGCTGCATCCTCTGTGACCCCCATTAAAGCCACATTCAAAACAAATGATCAGTTCTCTGATGAGCATCAGTGCGCTGTCGATACAGGGCCATGTCTTCTGCATGTATCATGTCTCTCAAACTAACACCACTGGGTTTAAATAAATACTTGCCACAAGAGAAATTTCAAGCACGGTTTCAAAATGTTTTCCTCTATCTGATACACTTAGCCGTGAAATGTGAGGGCTGTATGATTTAAGGACTAAAATAAGGGTTCCGGGTGCATTTTTTTTTAGAATCATCATTTGGTCCAGTTCATTTTTAATATTAAAATACAGCGTCATTAAGAAGTCAATCCCTGAATAACATTTTGTTTTGTTTTTTTCAGTTATGATTAATGTTTGCTTGTTTCAATATTATAAAGTAAGCTAAATTTTAATGTTGCTAGTATACATAAAAAATTTGTAATTATTGTCTATTGAACTGAAATAAAATCTCACTTTATGAC
The DNA here is from genome assembly GCF_024489055.1 of Chanodichthys erythropterus. Classification (NCBI taxonomy): domain Eukaryota; kingdom Metazoa; phylum Chordata; class Actinopteri; order Cypriniformes; family Xenocyprididae; genus Chanodichthys; species Chanodichthys erythropterus. The sequence goes on from NC_090226.1 coordinate 16,531,858, forward strand.
TGTTTTGGCTAACATAACTATAAATAAAGTCATTATTTGATTTTGATTTTTCAGTATTTGAAAGTATTAATTCAAAAACTATTCACTGTAAAATTATATATATAAATTATATATATATATATATATATATATATATATATATATATATATATATATATATATATATATATATATATATATATAATATATATACGGGTGCTGGTCATATAATTAGAATATCATGAAAAAATTCATTTTTTTATTGTAAATTATTTTTAAAAGTGAAACTTTCATATATTCTAGATTCCCTACATGTAAAGTAAAACATTTCAAAAGGTTTTTTATTTTTATTTTGATGATTAGAGCGTACAGCTCATGAAAGTCCAAAATCCAGTATCTCAAAATATTAGAATATTTCCTAAGATCAATAAAAAAATGGATTTTCAAAACAGAAAATTTCAAGTTCTTTAAAGTATGTTAATTTGTACACTCAATACTTGGTCGGCAGCACATAATACAGCAAATGACTTGCTCCTAGCACAAATTACAGCATCAGTGAAGTGTGGCATGGAAGTGATCAGCCTGTGGTACTGCTGAGGCACTATTGAGCCTTCAGATCATCTGTATATTGTTGGATCGACTGTTTCTCATCTTTCTCTTGAAAATATCCCATAGATTCAGGGGTCAGGCATGTTGGCTGGCCAATAAAGCACAGTAATATCATGGTCAGCAAACCACTTGGAAGTGGTTTTTGCTCTGTGGGCAGGTGCTAAAGTCCTGCTGGAAAAGGAAATCAGCATCTCCATAAAGCTTGTCAGCAGATGGAAGCATAAAGTGCTCCAAAATCTCCTGGAAGATGGCTGCAGTGACTTTGCACTTGATAAAACACAATGGACCAACACCAGCAGACGTCACCCCCCCAATCATTACTGACTTCAGAAACTTCACACTAGACTTCAAGCAGCTTGGATTCTGTGCCTCTTCAGTCTTCCTTCAGACTCTGGGACCATGATTTCAACATGAAATGCAAAATTTACTTTTATCTGAAAAGAGGAATTTCGACCACTGTTCACTGTCCAGTTCTTTTTCTCCTTAGCCCAGGTAAGATGCTTCTGACGTTGTTTCTGTTTCAGAAGTGGCTTGGTAGTCCTTTTCCTGAAGATGTCTGAGTGTGGTGACTCTTGATGCGCTGACCCCGGCTTCATTTGACTCATTGTGAAGCTCTCCCAAGTGAACAAGAGATACCCGGAATTTATACTGTAGGTATGGTCATTTAATGAAACTCAAATGTAAATATTCTAATATTTTGAGATACTGGATTTTGGACTTTCATAAGCTGTACGCTCTAATCATCAAAATTTCAAAAGAAATGTTTTACTTTACATGTAGGGAATCTAGAATATATGAAAGTTTCATTTTAAAAAATAATTTACAATAAAAAAAAAAATAACTTTTTCACGATATTCTAATTATATGACCAGCACCCGTATATATAGTTTGCTTAATTTAAAAAAGTAAGTAACCTGCCTTAAAATTTTGAGTTCATTGAACTTAAAAATTTGAGTTAATACAATGGAGATTGGTTTAATCAACTGAAATTGAAGAATCATCCAATTATCCATAGAGACATCCAAATCCATAAAGAAAAAAAATCTACAAAGATTAAGAAGAAGGGAGAGAAAATGGCAGAATAAGTTTCATAATAAGAGGCATTCAGTGCAGTCTGTTAATGACATTGAGCCCAGAGACCTCACATTTTAATCAAACAATACTGTTGCTGTGTAACATTTATCACACCATAAACCAGTAGACAGTTTTTGTCCATAGTGATTTACTACTAAATAACAGCAGTTTTATATCTGTTCCAGTATGTAACATCTCTCCCACTGGGAAGATGTTCTGTATCCCTTCAATACATTCCAATGACATGGATCATTGTCAGCATACAATGCAGTTAGTGCAGTGTTCAACCTGTCCTGTAGCTTTCTGGGAATATGTGTGAGTGCGAATATCTGTGCCTGTGTGTCTGAAGTTGTTTAGCAGCCCTGCTTCTGGTTCATCTCAAGTTTCAGTGAGGCTCAATGATCGACACATCAATGAAGGATTGTGGGAGATGTTCACCAGTTCGCTGTAGGTGACACCTAGTGTATCTTCATGAATTCTTCATTGAAATGTGTTTTTGATACCGTTGATCTGAGATGAGTTATCCCGATATACTGTAAGTCTTAATCACAAACAGTACAGAAAAATGTGGAGGCCCTGAATCTATCAGATATTAGATGTAACTTCATTTTGGTTTGTCCTGTGGCAGTTTATTATTAGATTTGTGTAAAATCTAATTTAACTTTAAAGGACATCCTAAATAATTATGCTACTTTAAGGTTACTTGATGCGTTTCGTAATGGCCCCAACTTGTCTTAAAGTCCCCCTGTGGTGAAAATCAAGTTTTTAATGTTGTTCATATGTCTATCTGGTATTTTTACCATGCTTTAAGACAAACCCTGGGCAAATTCATAAGTCACACCATTGCTGAGTATTTTCTCTTTAAAACTGCAATAAACCAAAGACAGTCTCAAACTGCGGCTTTAGCATATCATTAACTGACCGCACAAGGGAGCCTCAAAAGAAGGTTATCCCGGTATATTTTTCTGTTGATATGAAAAATCGGGTAGATTTAGCAATATGGCGGGTGTGTGATGCATATTACGATGTTATGATGAACTATATGCCTTTCTCCACTGATATTCTGAGTTGATCAAAGCATTTCTAAGAACACTGATTGAAGGCTGTCTGACTCATGAATGTGAACATGGTTTGTGTAACATTAGCAACTCATTATTAGCTGTTCGATAATGTAGTCAAGCAAAATGCTAATCATATTAATTACCGTTATGTGTCCGACGTTGTAAAAAGCGATAGGCCTACCACTGGGCTGCGTTTACCTCAGTAAGTTGAGCTTTTGTGAGTGAGTGGAGGCGGGGCTAATTATCACATTCAAAGATCCGTGTATATTAAATGAGGTAAGGGTGTGGAGTTACATTCAAGCTATTTTAAGGCATTACGAATTTTTTTCACAGGAAAACACATTTAAAGGTGCCCTAGAATTAAAAATTGAATTTACCTTGGCATAGTTAAATAACAAGAGTTGAGTACATGGAAATGACATACAGTGAGTCTCAAACACCTTTGTTTCCTCCTTCTTATATAAATCTCATTTGTTTAAAAGACCTCCAAAGAACAGGCGAATTTCAAAATAACAATAAACTGTTAAGTAACAGTTGGGATCATTAATATGTACGCCCCATATTTGCATATGCCAGCTCATGTTCAAGGCATTACACAAGGGCAGGCAGTATTAACGTATGGATCTGTGCCCAGCTGAATCAACAGACTAGGTAAGCAAGCAAGAAAATTGTAAATTGTCTTTCTAAATATTTCGTTAGCATGTTGCTTATGTACTGTTAAAGTGGTTAAAGCACGATAATTTAAAGGGGCCGCAGCCTGAATCGGCGCATATTTAATGATGCCCCAAAATAGGCAGATAAAAAAATGAATAAAAAAACATCTATGGGGTATTTTGAGCTGAAACTTCACATATACATTTAGGGGACACCTTACACTTATATTACATCTTTTGAAAACACGTTCTACGGCACCTTTAAATATGTAATTTTGGTTATCAAAGATGAGTTTTAAGGGATACAATTATTGACAATAGGGGGACTTTAAAGACTCGAGTTTGACTTGAGTTTTAGTGTTGCAAACTCTAACAGCAAAACAGTAAAAGCAGTACGCTATCAGCATTCTTGTTAAAAAAAAAAAAAAAAGTAGAAAATTTGTAGGAAATAATTTAGACAAACTAGTCAACCTCTCTAATTAACTAGATCAGGGGTTCCCAAACACATTCCTGGAGCCTCCCCAGCACTGCACAAATCTCCTTTGTCTGACACACCCATTTCTGGTCTTGGAGTCTCGACTAATGAGCTGATGATCTGAATAAGGTGTGTTTGATTAAGGAGACATGGAAAACATGCAATGTTGGGGAGGAATGTGTTTGGGAACCCCTGCACTAGATGATTGTTGGACAACTTCTTCTTACATTTTTCTCATTGTTTTTATTTTTTAATATTTATTTTTATTATTATTATTATTCTATATTGTTATTTAATTTTAAAATGTTTTATTTAATTTTTTGAATTTTGTTTTACTTCACTTTTCAGCAATTCCAGGGCTATCAAAAATTAAAGTATTTTACATAATGATTGCTATAAAAATGACCTGGAAATAATAATATATGATACAGAACATTATGTTGTCATTGTTTGATGGATAGCCACCAGAACTTATTTATGATGATTATTTATTTATTTTACAGCAATTCCAGGGCTATCAAAAATTTCAGTATTTTACATAGGCTGGAGAAAGGAATAATCACAGGGTTAGTGATTTTGTTTGCCTTAGCTATGAATATGTTAGTTAAGTCAGCAGAGGTGGAATACAGAAGCCCACTCACCCGGTCAGTCCCCTATTAGAGCATTTATGAATGATCTGACGGTGACTACAACATCTGTACCAGGCTGCAGATGGATCCTCCAAGGCCTTGAACGCCTCATCAGCTGGGCCCGAATGGACTTTAAACCAGCCAAGTCCCGATCACTGGTGGTGAGGAAGGGAAACATAACCGACAAGTCCCGTTTCTCTCTTGGAGGTGTCCAAATTCCATCAATCACAGAGAAGCCAGCTAAAAGCCTGGGGAAAGTATTTAACAGCACACTTAGGGACACAGGCACACGTTATGAAACCGAGAAAGAGTTGCATGCCTGGGTTGCTGCTGTGGACAAGTTGGGGTTGCCCAAAAGTTTAAAGCTTGGATTTACCAACATGGCATCATGCCACGACTCCTCTGGCCATTGCTGGTTTACGACGTTTCCATAACCACAAGGGCTTTGAGAGAAAGATCAGCCATTCCCTGCATAGGTGGTTTGGTCTCCCACATAGCATCAACAGCATAGCCTTGTACGGGAATAAGAACAAGCTTCAACTCCCCTTCAGTAGCAGAGAGGTGCTGCTGTACAGAGAGTCCACTGATACCAAAGTCTCCTCTGCTGGCATAGAGGTGAGGACAGGTAGGAAGTGGAGGGCCCAATTGGCAGTCAACCAGGCTGAAGCGTGGCTGCGGCACATTGTGCTAGTGGGGACAGTGGTGTCAGGACGAGCAGGGCTTGGTTGTATCCAAAGACATCGATACTACAAGGCCCGGGGAAAGGACAGGCATCAACTGGTCCGAGAAGAAATCCGAGCAGGGGTGGAGGAGAGATGCATCAGTAGGATGGTGGTGATGCAACAACAAGGGGCGTTATCGATAGGAACAGGTGATGGGCCGTGATGGTCTGACCTGTGGAAAGCGGAGAAACACCGGATTCAGTTCCTTATCCAATCAGTCTATGATGTCCTCACCAGTCCAACAAACCTCTTCTGTTGGGGCCTAATAGACACCCATGCATGCCCCCTATGTCAAAAAAGAGGATCCCTGGAGCACATATTAAGTTGCTGCCCTAAAGCCCTGGGAGATGAACGTTATCGATGGTGCCATGACCAGGTGCTAAGGGTCATCGTAGAAGCCACCAGCACATGGATCGCTCTCAGCAGGCACCAGCAGCTAGCACAGCGCTTGATTGCATTTGTCAAGGCTGGAGAGAAACCACCACGCAGCAGAGACCCATCTGGGGGACTGCTGGCAACAGCCCGGGACTGGCAGCTAAAGGTCGACCTGGAAAGGCAGCTCAAATTCCAAGAAACCATCACCATGACCATGCTTAAGTCTGACATAGTCCTCCTTTCACAATCATCAAGGCAGGTGGTCCTACTGGAATTGACTGTGCCCTGGGAAGACGAATGGAAGAGGCATTTGAATGAAAGAGGGCCAAGTACAAGGAGTTGGCAGGTGAATGCCGTAGCAGGGGATGGAAGAACTGCTGCCTCCCCATCGAGGTTGGCTGCTGATGGTTTGCCGGCCAGTCGCTCTGCAGGGCTCTCAAGCTTAAAAAGAAAGCCATCAGGAACATCATGGATGCCGCTGAGAAGGCATCTAGATTGCTGTGGATCAAAAGGGGTAATCCATGGGCCACACAAGCTACCTAGACACAAGCTGGGGATTGATCACCCCTGGCTGGGTCACCTGGGCGAGGGTGTATGACCCCAGGTTACATCACTGATGATGTGTCTAGGTTGCACCTGTAAGGTGTATATTAAAATAATCAAATCACATAATGATTGCCATAAAATTACCTGGAAATAATAAAATATGATACAGAACATTATGTTGTCATAGTTTTATGAATAGCCACCAGAACTATTTTATTTTATTTAATTTTACAGCAATTCCAGGACTACCAAAATTTAAGTATTTCACATAATAATTGCCAAAAATGACCTTGAAAGAATAAAATATGTTACAGAACATTATGTTGTCATTGTTTTATGGATTGCCACCAAAACTACTTATTGGGATTTCTCAACTACCTATTGAATTTATATGCAGAGAATCTGAGTTTCTCTAGGGATTTCAAGACCTGTATAAAGATCCACAAGCACATAGAAAAACCATTTGGTACCTACAGCTTTCACCTTATAAGAAGGTCTTCTATTTCTGTGGAAGCTCTTCATCTTAAAATTGAAGTGAGGCATTCCCCAAACCCCAGGTCACTGACACACTCCACCGATGATTGAAGCATGACACAGTTTCTCTCTGACACAGTTTTACTCTGTAGGTTAGAAACAGTGGAGACTGAAAATATTCTGGTGGGGAAAGACAAAAAGGGGACACCTCTCCTCATTACCATCTCAACAGGTGCTATACGCACTTAAAGAGAAGGTCGCTGAAAGAGAAGCTTTCTTTCTACTGGCTGTCGAGCTCCCACGCATGGCTCATCTGTTATCCCATGGGTTTCTCACACCTGTCCATTAGATTCAGCTAAAGTTGAGTGTGATTCTACTGCTGTCAGACACACTTTCATTTGATTGCATCAGCACAAGCTCTCTGCTTTCTCTCCTTGTGGTGAGTGGATAAGTCCATCACAATAGGAACTCAGCTCTTGGACTGGATACTAATAGAGTCTAAAGGCCACATTGGGGAATCCTTAGACTTAAAGGGTTAGTTCACCCAAAAATTAAAATAATGTAATTTATTACTCACCCTCAAGCCATTCGACACCCGTAAGACCTTCGTTAACTTCAGAACACAAATTAAGATATTTTTGTTGAAATCTGATGGCTCAGTGAAGCCTGGTTCGGAGCGCCAAAGTCAAGTGATTTCAGCAGTTTAGCGGTTTGAAACGCGAAACACAAAACATTTTGGTTTTTTGGCCGCACCAAAAATATTCTTGTCGCTTTATAATATTAAAGGTACAATTTGTGATATTTTTTCCGCTAGAGGTCGCTAGAAGCCTATTCAAAACAAAGGCGTAGTTTGATGACGCCAAGTTTTAGAGCGGAAACTTGGGACATGTGGTCTCCATCTCAACGGACGGTGCAAAAGAATAGGGCTTGGAGTCTGGAAGAACTCATGTTCGTGGATGCGATTATTAACGTTACTGTAGTATGAAGCAGAGCAGGACCGAGTGTTGCAGGAGCTGAACGAGGAGCTGGAGCGATTGATCAACACACGCCTCACGAGCAACGGGACTTTTATTATGACACAGTCGCCGGCGCCGCTTCCGCTTTTCCGGTCATGAGTTTACGGGAGCTGTCCTTGTCGACAGAACAAGCGGCAGATGGTAAACAGACACTACTTCCGCATTTGTCCACGGCACTGTTGTCATGTGGTTTCTACGTCAGTAAAGGCGGTAACAAAGGTAAATGACGTCATTGACAGGCGACTGCACTGCCCCGTGTCACTGTTTAGAATGGGAATTTTCTCATGATTTACAAGTAGTTGAAAACATTAGAGATATTGTTTGTAATCAGCTGGACAAAATATATAACACTAGGCTAGTGGTTTTTGGATATTTTACTGCAAAAATTTTACATATTGTACCTTTAATATTGAACCACTGTACTCACATGAACTGATTTAAATATGTTTTTAGTACATTAATGGATCTTGAGAGAGGAAATGTCATTGCTGGCTATGCAGACCTCACTGAGCACGGATTTCAACAAAAATATCTTAATTTGTTTTCTGAAGATGAACGAAGGTCTTATGGGTGTGGAACGGCATGAGGGTGAGTAATAACTGACAGAATTTTCATCTTTGGGTGAACAAACCCTTAAGTTGAACTCTTAAAGGGAAAATGTAGTGAATAAAACTTTTCTTGTCTTTTAGGATAAACGAGTTTGGTGTGTAAACATACGGGCGCCTTCAGAATGAAACTGAACTTCCTGCCTATAGTTAAAACAGCATCATATACAAAATTGTATTAAATTGCCCCTTTAATATAAATTACGTTAAACTGCAAACACCATAATGAAATAAAATTAACTGAAATAATCAGAGTAAGCTCCAAAAAAAAAAAAAAAAAAGCTTGGAAGAGCCAGGGTATTTTAAATATAACTCTGTTGTGATCATTTTCATTTTTTGGTGAACTGTCCTTTTAAAACTTGCAAAACACCTCCAAAAAAAACTTTTTTGGATGAAACATCTTGAATGTGTGAAATTCAGCTACCGTTATGGTATGCTGAGGGTTTAATGCACATCATGAGACGCTAATGCTTATTTCCATTACCTAGACATAAGCTTCATTGTTAGGGGTTGTAGCTTTTCCAAGTTATTTTGGCATGATATGTGAGCAAGCAATTTGTGGTTAGCCTTGAGAAGGCATCATTGTTTTTGCCATAATGACAGGCCAGTGATTTCTAGTATTAGTAGCTGTTGCCTATGGTAATTAATCATGTTGTTTATTAGCAGGGCTGGCATCTACATGACAGTTATAATACACTTTAACACTATTATCTGGATATCATCTAAGAGTTTCATAACATACAATATTATTGTAGTGTTGCCCTAACAACAATGCAAAATGATGCCTTACATAAAGGTGAACTGTCATCCCCATTGATATTCAGATGAGAGTTCTCTGATGCTACGTGTTTTCTCAAAACTTTAGTAGGGTGTGTTTTGAGCTTTGAAACTTTAAAAAATGAAAGACACTTTTAAGTATATTTTTGTATCATCATTAAAGGGATCTTAAATTTTTTTTAAAGAACATTATTAAAGACCAGAAAACTCTGAATGAATTTGTTCATAACTTTGAGATAACCATAGCAAAAGTTCTGAGAATGTTCCCTGTTAGCTGGGTCTGCCCTTATTGCTTTATTTCATTTGAATGCAGAACTGTAGCATTCAGTATACATTCTGACACATGACTTCATTGTGAAGTGATCTGTAGTTGGGGAGTTCCTCTGTGTTCTGGCATGTATGTTTGTGACTGTAGAGCAGTCCCAACCCCCCCAACCCCCCCATCCTTAGAGCAAAGGAGGGAGTGCAGTGTTATACTTAGAGAGCCACACAGAAACACCAACCCTCTCCTGAGCTCACAGTCCCCTCTTCTCCATCCAGACTACAAGACAAGGAGACAGAGCAGAGAGACAAGGATAAGATACATATGTTGCTTTACAACTGACTCTTAAGAGCATCTAATATGTTCTGAAGCTGGATATCTCTTTTGCTTTTAAATGTGTATGGTCATATTCGCTCCGGTAAGTCCTGGCTTCAGAATCTCTGTATGTCTGGTAGCAGCCATCAGGTGGTACATTGTTATTGATTAATAGACTTAAACTGACCTAATATTAATAATATTTTATGGTAGTTTTTGTTGTAAGATATGAGATTTTTGTAAGTTTTGCTGTGCAGTTTCTTCAGTTTCTCCCAACATCCCATTTGTCAACACCTCGGAGACCTTTTAGGTGCTAAAATTGCTCTCATACCATACTGAATCATTCATAATTCTGAATAAGTGACATGTCTATTTCTGTTAGCTTATTAATGACTCATTATTCATGATCAATGAATCGCTGTGGAAAAAAGCGATTTGGCTTGCAGTGTTTCTCACAGTTGATGTTCAGAGGTCCCTAGACCCACATGGTCGATTTGAGCTTTTTGCGATTTAAGACACTGCAAACTAGATTAAGAAACAAGAATTTCTGTACTTCAATAGTGATCAGCTGTTGAGGAGGTTCATTTCATATGTATTTATGTTACCATGGTGACTTTCTGAATAATAATTGATGATGGTATATACTTTGTTTGAAAACTGTATCCCGAATAGACTTGTAAAGTAATAAGCTAGACTGTGAAACTATTAAAAAAATGGACTGATAAAGAACTTCATATATAAAAAAGCTTTTTCCGACATTTTCTGAGCTGATTTTGTGGAAATCTCTGGAATATATAACAGTGCATATATTATACATTTTATATATATATAAATTACTGTACACACAAACACACTACCGTTCAGAAGTATGGGGTCAGTAAGATTTTTTAAAATGTTTTTAAAAGAAGTCTCTTTTTTTTTTTTAGAATGTAATTTATTACTGTGATGCAAAGCTGAATTTTCAGCATCATTACTCCAGTCTTCAGTGTCTCATGATCCTTCAGAAATAATTTTAACATGATGATTTGGAGTACACATTTATTATTATTATCAATGTTAAAAACAGCTGTACTGCTTATTTTTGTGGAAACCATGATACATTTTTTAAGAATTATTGTAAGAATTGAAAGTTATGAAAGTTTGAAATAAAAATCTTTTGTAACATTATAAATGTCTTTTTAAAAAAATCAGTACATTTGTTTGAGTGGCCTGACATAGAAACAACCAATGATGTGAGTTTGGGACAGAACTGCCAGTTCGGCTGACCAATCACAGCATATTTGGGGAAACCTGTTAAAAAATAATAATAATAATAATAATAATAATATAATATATATATATATATATTATATATATATATATATATATATATATATATATATATATATATATATATATTATATATACATATATATATATATATATATATATATATATATATATATATATATATATATATATATATATATATATATATTATATATATATATATAGTTTTGCCATTCCATTTGGTGTCAGTAGTAGAAGAGAAATGACAAATTTATTTTTTACATTAACTGGCACTACCATTGCATCATTAACGTCTGTTTGCCACGGGATTCTTTGAATAATATTGCATTTAAAAAAAAAAAAAAAAAAAAAAGCACTGTAGAGCACCATTATCTATCAGTATGCTTTCATTCCTTCAGATTATGCTCTCTCATGAATTTTGAATATATTCTCATCATTGATTTTTTTTTTTTTTTTTCAAGCTGCATATCTGCAGAATGACTTGTATCTGGGTTCAGTGAGATGTATCACCTCCTACAGAGAACCCATTCTCATATCAGTGTTGCAGAAATGTGTTTTAGGGAAGTCACTTTAGCTCTCAGAGAGCTTGTCCTCTGTGCTTAATAAGACTAGGCTTCATAGATCCACAGCCAAAGTGAACAAGGGTAATGGACATATAAAGAGAAAACTCATGGGAAATATTGGGAAAGAGATGGATGTTATAGAGGTATCTGTGGAGAGGTTGTGTTAAAGAGAAAAATGTTAAAGACATGATAATTGGAGACATAGAGAGACAGAGAGCACCTCTTTGTGGGTGTGATCACAATTATGAAATCATAGTTTTACTCAGTGTTTGCAAACACCCTTTGCAAATGTGCTTGACATCTCCGGATGAGAATTAATCGCCTGTTTACAGTGGCTCTGACTTAATTGAAATTGACCACAGTCTCATGTAGCTGCAGATAAGCCGGTATCTAAATAAAACAATCGTGATTAGAGCAATTAATTCTACTAGTTAGAAACTGTCTTTTTAAGCTGGTGGGTAAACAGAATCTTCCTTCACTTTTCGTAATTTTAAAGTCAACATTGAAATTCTGTATAACATATTTCAGTCAGTTGTTTCATTCCTGAATTAATCAGTGGTTTGAACAAACTTATTTATCGCCACCTACTGGCAAAATTATGTAACCTGCAAATATGCACCACTAATGCACAGACAAATAACTTGAATTTTCCACAAATTGATATATTTATATCCAATAGCTTTTATTTTCAGAAATTGATGGGAAATATTGATGTCATAATTCTTATATTTAAAGGTGCCCTAGATTCAAAAATTGAATTTACCTCAGTACAGGGAAAAGACATACAGTGAGTCTCAAACTCCATTGTTTCCTCCTTCTTATATAAATCTAATTTGTTTAAAAGGCCTCAGAAGAACAGGCGAATCTCAACATAACACCGACTGTTACATAACAGTCGGGGTGTACGCCCCCAATATTTGCATATGCCAGCCCATGTTCCCAATGAAAGGCATTAGACAAGGGCAGAACGTCTGGATGTGCAGAGCTGAATCATCAGACTAGGTAAGAAAAAAAAAAAAAAAAAGGCAGATGGAGCAATAATAACTGACATGACCCATGATATCATGATATTTTTAGTGGTGTTTGTAAATTGTCTTTCTAAATGTTTCGTTAACATGTTGCTAATGTACTGTTAAATGTGGTTACAGTTACCATCGTTTCTTACTGTATTCACGGAGACAAGAGAGTCGTCACTATTTTCATTTTTAAACACTTGCAGTCTGTATAATGCATAAACACAACTTCATTCTTTATAAATCTCTTCAACAGTGTAGCATTAGCCGTTAGCCACGGATCACAGCCTCAAACTCATTCAGAATCAATGTAAACATCAAAATAAACACTGTACTTATGCGATTAGACATGCTGCATGACGAACACTTTGTAAAGATCCATTTTGAGGGTTATATTAGCTGTTTGAACTTTTTTTATGTTGTTTAAGGCAAGTGCGAGCTCTTGGGGCGTGGAGCACCAGATTTAAAGGGCCACACACCCTGAATCGGCTCATTTCTAATTATGCCCCAAAATAGGCAGTTAAAAAAATGAATTTAAAAAAATCAACTTCACAGACACATTAAGGGGACACCTTAGACTTATATTACATCTTTTAAAAAAAAGTTCTAGGGCACCTTTAAAGTTGCCATGAAATGGAAGTTGTGAGAGTCTTTTCTTCCCTATTATGATGCATATCCAAGTGAAATTGCTTCTGGAACTAGAAAAAAATAGGTCAGGACTTGATTTTATCATCGGGAATTGATTGTAATCATTGGATTGGTTTGCTTTTGCTGTGATCAGGATTATGTGAGTGACAGGTTATTTCACCCTTGTGCCAGTGCAAGAGGGAGGAGAAGTTTTTGATTAAAGATTATGAGGGCACATAGATATATCATTTATAATAAACATTGCTAAATTCCATTAAAAAAAAAATAAAAAAAATAGAATGCTCAGTTTTGATTTCATGGTAGCTTGAACTGTTCTCTTATGTCATATCCCCTCAGCTTTTTGCCATCTTTGCATTTGCAACATGTGGAGGTTACTCTGGGCAACTGCGGGTTAGTGTGGACTGCATCAACAAGTCCGACAGCAACCTCAGTATTGGTATCAACTTTGCTTACCCATTCAGGTAAGGCTAGTTTAAAGCACCCCTGCGTATTCTCTGTAGAGCAAGAGATAATTACCTGGCTTTGATTCAATACTCTAATACACAGGAGCATTTGATTATGTGCTAATGGTTTTATCTTTATATTCTCTACGTGTGCTGCCAGTTGCAAGATTTGTCTCTCAGTGAGCACAGTTGGCTTCAGTGTTTTAAATGGAAACACAGCTCTCAGCATCAAAGATAATTTGTAAAATTAAATGATTGTGCTAATTGGGCTAATGTTCTTGGAGCCTCAGTATAATCTGGTATTGTTTGCTTCATAATACACATCAAAGTGGATGAATTATACATCATGTAAGAGCTAAGTAATTCACAGTGAAAAGTTTGGAATAATTAAGATTTTTACATTTTGAAACATTTTTTTTTATCATGTCTAAACTATATGACTAATTACCAGTTGACAGATTAATACATTTTCCATATTTCCAAAGGAATTTTTGTCTCTATGTGAATAAATTCATGGTTAAATAAAACATTTAGAAAGTATCTCAAAGTATTTACAGTTCTGTCTTAAATATAAATTTTATTCAGCACATTCAGAGATGAGAAATTCTTTCTGAGAGACAGAAAAACACTTAATAAATGAGTTGGCTGACTTATACCCTAGAATCATGCTCCAGGTCTGTCTTCATTGTTATCCATATGGATGAAGAATGACTTCATTGTTAAGTCATACCGTGTCAATTTAAACAACAGAAGACAATAGAGTTCTGTATTAAATCACCACTATAAATCTGTGTAGGCTGAAAGTGTTTTTGACAGACAGGTATTCTTCTGTAGTCTCAAACATTATGTGTCCAAGTTGTTTTGATTTTGTGTTTTTCTTGCCCTGAAAGGTCAAGCACACATACATGTTGTCCACAGCAAGGCAATGCTTTGAAGTAGCCCTCAGGTCCTGCAGTATTCACAAGAGCTGAGCTTCAAGTTCATAGTAATCAAAGAAGGGCAAGGCAGAGAAAGACAGGAACTAAAATAACCTTGTGACAGGAACTTAAAGTGCCCCTACTATGCCATTTTAAAGGTTCATAATTATTTGAAGGTCTCCTACAATGTTTATATGCATCCAAGGTAAAAACAAATTTAATTTAATATACATTGTAGCATCACCTCTTTCTAAACCCCGCCTTTCCAAGAGCCTATACTCTGCTCTGATTGGTCAGATAGCCCAATCTGTTGTGATTGGTTTACCTCTTACAGCATGTGTCGGAAAAGAAACACCATTGCCATATCTGAATTTCAGCCCCGGAAGCTTCCTCAGCACTTGTATACACAGTAATGCAAACAGTAATGATGGCGTCAGTTTTACTGTATCTCAGTTTGTTCGAAGTGCAGGCAAAGTGGATTTACTTTCACAGCACAGAATACAGTGTATTCTCGACATGTTGGTAACACAACCCTTCCAGGTCTCGGCTATCACTGCAGTGTTTGAGGGTGGGTCAAAGTATACATTGTCCGTGGGCAGCCTATGAATAGGCTGGCATTATGCAAATGTATCTACGTAGGTTTAAGCTGGTGTAACCCCTCTGGTACTACTCACAACGCTCCAAGTGGGATTTGAACTGGCATGGGAGAGATGGGAGGCAGGCGTGTTAACAAGGAAGCTAAAGACTGCAGCCTCTAGTGTGCCTCGAGGCCAGGGGAGTGAGGTTTACTCACACTACTCTTACTAGCTAGCCGCCATTACACTCACCCCCTAAACCTCACTCATATCCGGGTCACGGCACCAATGAAACCCCTACGGTTCTACTTGCACCACTCTGCGCAGGCGAGTGCTAACAAGGACGCTAAAGACCACAGCTTCTATAGCGTCAGTCACTAGTGCAGCTCTTGAGCCCAGAGGAGTGAGGTTTACTCACACTGCTCTTACTAGCTAGCTGCCATTACACTCACCCCCCTAAACCTCACTCCTATCCGGGTAACGGCACCAATGAAACCCCTATGGTTCTACTTGCATCACTTTGAGTAGGATTCATACTAGCATCGCATGGCAGGCGAGTGCTAACAAGGACACTAAAGACATGGGAGGCGGGCGCGTTAACAAGGAAGCTAAAGACCGCATACTCTAGCTTGCCCCGAGGCCAGGGGAGTGAGATTTACTCACACTGCTCTTACTAGCTAGCCGCCATTCACCCCCCTAAATTGCACCATGGCACCAACGAAACCCCTTCGGTTCTACTTGCATCACTCTGAGTGGGATTCAAACTGACATCTCCAGCATGGCAGGCGAGTGCTTACAAGGACACTAAAGACCACAGCTTCTATAGCATCAGTCACTAGTGCACCTCTTGAGGCCAGGGGAGTGAGGTTTGCTCGCACAGCTCTTACTAGCTGGCCACCATTACACTCACCCCTGTAAACCTAACTCCCATCCTGGTCATAGCACCAATGTAACCCCTCCGGTTTTACTCACACTGTTCCAAGCGGGATTCGAACTTGCATCTCCAGCATTGAAGGCAGGCACAATAACAAGGAGCCCACAGCCTCTATAGCCTCAATTACTAGTGCCTCTTGTGGCCAAGGGAGTGAGTTTACTCACACTGCTCTTACTAGCTGGCTGACAGTACACTCACCCCCCTAAATCTCACTTCCATCCGGGTCACGGCACCAATGTAACCCCACTGGTTCTACCTGCACCCCTCTGAGGGGGATTCGAACTGGCGTCTCCAGCATGGGATGTGGGTGCACTAACAAGGAGCTAAAGACCACAGCTACTATAGAGTAGCGTCAATCGCTAGTGTGCCACTTGAGATGAGGGGAGAGAGGTTTACTCACACAGCTCTTACTAGCTGGCCTCTGTTACACAGGAAGTAAGGCTGGAATAGCTGACGACTTGTTCCAGGCTGTTCCAAATCTGTTCTTTCTTTTGGAAGACAATAACTTGATTTATCGTGCACTTTGATCTTTGCGGACCTTTTACAAACAGCTTTATTACACAATTTTATTACATGAAAGGCAATATCAAAAAAGCATAAGAGGAGCATTTTAAAATAACAAGCCTGATGTTGACACTGAAGAATACCTAATATAACTGCAAAGTGTATAAAAAAGCATGATGTTTTTGTGCCTTACATTAAACAGGTTGAACCGGGTGGAATTTGACGTGCCGATGTGTGAGGGAAGGAGGCAAGAGCGGCTTTACCTGATTGGAGATTTTTCTTCCTCTGCAGAGTTCTTTGTCACCATTGCTGTCTTTTCCTTTCTATACTCCCTGCTGGCCACAGTGGTCTACATCTTTTACCAGAACAAGTACCGCGAAAACAACCGTGGACCTCTCATTGTGAGCCCTGGTGTTATTTTAGACAAGCTAAATACTCAAACCTTTGTGGACTGTCAAAGCCTTGCTATTAGAGAAGATTGATAAACAAGACATGAGCTGCTATTTATACTGTAAAACACCCACATTAAATTTAGTCCTACTTAGTAATCAGTAATGCACCCATGCTTGCAAATCATCGTAATCAAGTTTAAAGCTGAAGTGTGTAATTTTTTTTATGTTGAAATAGTTCTTCAAATTAGCAACAGAATTTAACAAAAAAATATACATGTAACACTTTCTTCATGCTCCCCAGGACTTCATAGTGACGGTGGTGTTCTCATTTATGTGGCTAGTGAGTTCATCTGCCTGGGCAAAAGGTCTTTCAGATGTGAAGGCGGCAACCGATCCAGATGAGGTGGTTCTGCTCATGTCGGCATGTAAAGTGCAGACCAACAAGTGTGGCTCAGTGTACGGACCCAGATGGTCTGGCCTGAACACATCTGTGGTAAGGCATGAGATACTAAGATTTTGACACTCTAGCCACACACATCTGTGTCTAGACTTTCATTTACAATGCTTAATAATGGTAAGAAACAATAATCATATATCACCTTGTGTAAAAATTAACAATCATTTAAAAATAAAAATATATACACTGATCAGACATAACATTATGTCCACTGACAGGTGAAGTGAATAACACTGATTATCTCTTCATCACGGCACCTGTTAGTGGGTAGGATATATTAGGCAGCAAGTGAACATTTTGTCCTCAAAGTTGATGTGTTTGAAGCAGGAAAAATGGGCAAGCGTAAGGATTTGAGCGAGTTTGACAAGTGCTAAATTGTGATGGCTAGATGACTGGGTCAGAGCATCTCCAAAACTGCAGCTCTTGTGGGGTGTTCCTGGTCTGCAGTGGTCAGTATCTATCAAAAGTGATCCAAGGAATGAACAGTAGTAAACCGGCGAAAGGGTCATGGGTGGCCAAGGCTCACTGATGCACATGGGGAGCGAAGGCTGGCCCGTGTGGTCCACTCCAACAGATGAGCTACTCTAGCTCAAATTGCTCAAGAAGTTAAAGGATTGGTTCATTGCGATTTCACTTTTTAAACTGTAGTTAGTGTGTAATGTTGCTGCTTGAGCATATACAGTTTCTGCAAAGTTACAGCGCTGAAAGTGCAATGCAAACTGAGATATTGTCTTTTAAAGTTATGGCAGTTTAATGCCTACAAAAATGACCGGTTTGGACAACAACAAGCTTCTTCCCGGGTTGGTGACATCATAAACCCTGCAATTCATATACACCCTGCCCCCGGGATATGCAACAAAGTAGGCGAGGCCATGTCGGCATTATGGCATTATGGAAGCGGAAGAGTTGTCTACACGTGAGCGGCGCGATGCATCAAAATATAATAGAACCCATTATAATCAGTGATATTACCTACACTGGATATGGCGCGGAAGACAGTTTCCAGAATCTACACGAGTTCAATGCTGGATTTGTTTATGGGCCCCAACCTGTAAATATGTTTTATTGTTTGTACATGTCTTTTAAATGTATAGTTCTGTTGCTATTTTTTGGTTGCATCAAGTAAGTAAACAAAGACCAACGCGGTTTGGCTTCGCTAGCGAGTTAGCTCAATTCTATTGCATACTTCAACAAACGCCAACAAACATTAACAAACTTCTATGTTCGTAGACGAACAGTTGTTCATGCTATAAATTAAACGATACCTTTACAAAAATGCTACTACTCAGTCATGTATTCAGTTACAGTAAAGCTTTAATCAGGATAAAACCATAATGTAGAAAGCTAGCATAAACTGCAGTAACATTTACAAGTGACAGCTTATCTAAACACTTTGACACAAGTACAAAAGGAAATACTTACCATTCAGAAACATCCTTTAAAAACCGTGCTTGTAGAGGTTCTGCTTGACCCTCTTCATTACTGCTATCTGGGTCTGATTCGGGCTCAAATTGATACAGCAATATTGATGGCATTATTTTTCACCGAAAGCATGCAGCATTTGCACATAATGGTAAGGGGAGTAGCGTTTCCGTATGACGTGCGCTACTCACAATACATTGGACCAGCTAAACAATCTGAGCCCATTGCGTATTCCAGAGGGAGTGGTATCATAGAACAAGGAAGTAAACTGGCCATTCAAATGGCAATGGAGACAGCAGTGTAGAATAAAAGTAAAATATGTGAAAAAGACAGCATTTTTTAAAATCGAAGCATTAAGACAAAGGCAGTTAAACTGCGCCCCATAAACACAATCAAGCCTAGAAAAAACAATGAACCGTCCCTTTAATGCTGGTTCTTATAGAAAGGTGTCAGAATACACAGTGCATCACAGTTTGTTGCGTATGAGGCTACATAGCCGTAGACCAGTCAGGGTGCCCATGCTGACCCCTGTCCAGCGCCGAAAGTGTCAACAGTGGGCACGTGAGCATCAGAACTGGACCATGCAACAATGGAAGAAGGTGGCGTGGTCTGATGAATCACGTTTTCTTTTACATCACGTGGATGGCCGGGTGCTTGTGTGTCACTTACCTGGGGAACACATGGCACCAGGATGCACTATGAGAAGAAGGAAAGCCAGCAGAGGCAGTGTGATGCTTTGGGCAATGTTCTGCTGGGAAACCTTGGGTCCTGCCATCCATGTGGATGTTACTTTAACACATACCACCTACAAACAGTGTTCCCTGGTGGCTGTTGCCTCTTTCAGCAGGATAATGCGCCCTGCCACAAAGCAAAAATGGTTCAGGAATGGTTTGAGGAGAACAACGACTTTGAGGTGTTGACTTGACCTTCAAATTCCCCAGATCTCAATCCAACTGAGCATCTGTGGGATGTGCTGAACAAACAAGTCTGATCCATTGAGGCCCAACCTCGCAACCTACAGGACTTAAACGACCTGCTGCTAACATCTTGGTGCCAGATACCACAGCACACCTTCAGGAGTCCAGTGGAGTCCATGCCTCTACGGGTCAGGACTGTTTTGGCAGCAAAAGAGGAACCAACACAATTTTAGGTCATAATGGTCATAATGTTATGTCTGATCGTGTATATTGAATTTAAATGTGCATGAGATGTATTGAAATTTATTTTATTTTTTACTTTAAAATTAATACCAAAGTTTAAGGTCAGTAAGATTTTTACTGTATTACTGTATTCCTGATCAAATTAATGCAACCTTGGTGAACATAAGACTTATTTCAAAAACATTTAAACATGTATATATATATATATATATATATATATATATATATATATATATATATATATATATATATATATATATATATATATATATTTAATATTTCAATTTGAAATATATTATAAATTGAAATATTTTCAAATACTTTGAATATTAAATAAAAAATATGTAATATTTCAAATTTAATAATATTTTAAATCTTAAATACTGTAATTTACT
Source organism: Chanodichthys erythropterus (assembly GCF_024489055.1). NCBI lineage: Eukaryota > Metazoa > Chordata > Actinopteri > Cypriniformes > Xenocyprididae > Chanodichthys > Chanodichthys erythropterus. Next base: position 16,552,143 of record NC_090226.1, read on the forward strand.
GAAGTTTACTGAACACTTTTATTTAAAACACTTATAATATATATATATATATATATATATATATAATAGATGGAGCAAGTTAATACATTTTATATATATATATATATATATATATATATATATATATATATATATATATATATATATTTATATAATATAAAATATATATACTCATCTCTTGTATTCATCAAGACATTTTTTTCCACAGGTATTCGGCTATTTGAACTTCGTGCTGTGGGCTGGAAACATCTGGTTTGTGTTTAAAGAGACTGGATGGCACAAGGGAGGCGCAGCAAGATACCCTGCCTCGTCCTCAGAAAAACAAGCCACGACCTTCAACCAGCAGGTCTACAACCAGGGAAGCTTTGATCAATCAGGAGCTGCTTTTACTGGAACAGGGGACTTCGCCCAATCAGAGTACAGCCAGGTGGGAAATTATGCTTCGAGTGGGCCCATCTCCTACACCAATCAGTAACCCCATCTGCCTCTTTGCAATCCTAACCCTAATACAGGGGACCCATTTCTAAGGGCAAAGTTCAATAATGAGCAGCACAGAGGAAGGAAGAGATTAGTTTAACAGATATAGTAAAATGCATCCTTTATTTCTGATTAGATAAAGCTTGTTTGTCCAGAATACTAATATGCTTTTAAAATGAATGACAGGGATCCTCAGATGTATTGTATGGGTTTTGACTTTACCTCTCTGTAAATGTAACCGAAATATCACAGTTTACTGATCAAAGGTCATTATATCCAAATGTGAAACTCTTGTTCTTGCTGCATCAACTCTACAAATCCATTGATTTTAATAGAGATGGTGCATCTTAAGGAAGAGGAAAAATAAAAGAGTTTACAAAGGTGGCATTGCGTCACTACAATCAAAAGTTTTTACTCCGACGGTCCATTTGTAATCTAAATAGTATTTCTGCTTCATTTGAAACTGAACTGATTCTTTCCACAGCCTCAAAATGATTCCTATTCATCAAATGCTCCGTCAGAGCTTTTTCTAGTGTTATAATGTTAGCATAACTTGTTGTTTGCAACCTATTTTACTTCCATAATGTGACATATCTGACATAGTGGAACTATTATGAATACAAAGTTGCTAAAATAGTTTGGTAAATGGCCATTGGTTTACACCATCCATCGATACGGGAATGTCATTTCAGAGATGGAGCAAGTTAATACATTTTCATCATTTATCTTCATAAACATTATCATTTGAGTAACATTCACAAATGAATCGTCCACAAAAAGAGCAGGAATGTGCGTTAAAGGGGTAGTTCACCCAAAAATGAAAATTCTGTCATCATTTACTCCGCCTCATGTTGATCCAAACCTGTATAAATTTTGTTGTTCTGCTGAACACAAAGGAAGATATTTGGAAGAATGTTTGTAACCAAGCAGATCTCGCCCCCATTGACTACCATAGTAGGAAAAAAAAAATATTGCAGTCAATGGGGGGCGAGATCTGCTTGGTTACAAACATTCTTCCAAATATCTTCCTCTGTGTTGGTTAGTAAATGATGATAGAATTTTCATTTTTGGGTGAACTATCCCTTTAAGAAAGTAAATGGGGTCCATTTTGATTTCATTTTGACTTTTAAGTGTACCTGTCCTAATGGTGATCACCTAGAACAGGCGATGCAGGTGTTTGTAATTTACACTATATAACAGAGATTTCTGTTTTCATTTGTCAGTATTGATGTTAGATTGCTGTTTGTCAGGTTTTCCCTGGAATAATGTCATGCCAGTGGTCGTTGGTTTGGTGTTTGCACTATTGTGATTCCACATTTATATGGCTCTGTAATGTTTGCACTGTATTTGCATGAAGTCGTGCCATATTAACCTGGTTTCAGTTTGTATATAATTTCTTTCCTCAACAGGGTCATACTGTCTATTCAGTGCCCTTTATTATGATCACAAGGTGATTGAAATACAATCAACACTTAATTCCCCTGCTTTCTTATGTGTTCTCTTCTTCCTTGTCTGTTTTTTTAAATGCATGAGGCTTTATTAACCACAAAGACTATAAAAAAGGTCACACTTTAGATTAGGTTCCAGTTCTCAGTATAAACTAACTATTAACTACAACTTTTGCCTCAATAAATCCTAATTACTGCTTATTAATACTTAGTAAGGTAGTTGTTATTGGTAGGAATTGGGTAGGATTAAGGGATGTAGAATAAGGTCAAGCAGAATAAGGCATTGATATGTGCTTTATAAGTACTAATAAACAGCCAATATACTAATAATATGCATGCTAATAAGCAACTTAATAGTGAGAATTGGACCTTAAACTAAGTGTTACCATAAAACAAGACAAAAACATCCCAATATATGTTAATGTTCTTGTTCTGATTGCTGTTGCATTTCAATGTGAATGAGTATCTGTCTTGATATACAGTATTTGCATTTTCGATTAATGGGTGTGAATGTTTTGATGCACTTTGTGCAAAGCCAATAAAATATTGTACATTCCTCTAGACTGAACTTACTGCAGTGTCTTCTGTTCTGTTGATAAATCCTCAGTCCACAACAATGAATCAGCTGTCTCAGTGACAATATGGAGTCATGTAAAGGAATTTGATATCTGACTGCCATTAAGTTAATAGGCAAAGTCAGTAATCAGATCTAAATTCATCAGTGCAGACAATTGCTCAGACGGTGCAGTATACAAGTCTCTTACAATATCTGATTCCTCCCAGACCTTGCTTACATAAGATTTATTTTTTTTTTTAGCCAAGATTTATATCTATACAGAAATTGACATTCAAAGGAATAGGATAAGAAACAGGATCAGAAATTTGACAACTTGCCCCGTATGGTCTTCTAAAAATCCATGCATAGATCGCTGGGTCAATGGTATGATACTCATTTTTTGTGTTTAAATCTGTTAATTTATAAAAAAATATATATATATATATATATATATATATATATATATATATTCACACACTAGTGGATGCAGGACACTATAGTTCATTTATGTAAGTGAGGATAGCCAAAATAAAGTCTGTTACATATTATACCCAAAATATTTTCATACAGTGGACTACCGGTAAAATTGATAAAAATTAGACACTTTGACCTGACCATGTTTTGAGATCTTGTCATATTTTATTAATGAATGAAATGTTCAAGGTGTCTGAACAAATTTTGGTTTGACACTATATATATATATATATATATATATATATATATATATATATATATATATATATATATATATATATGTGTGTGTGTAAACAATATATTTAAAAACATAATTTTTCTGCGAAACAAAATGCAGAAATTTATTTTTTTTAAAGGCCAAGAAGTCTCAAATAAATATCAGATAATTTGATATTTTTATGACAAGGCAAATTTGTTATAAAATGTTATGTGACTCCCCCAAAACCTAATGATAATAATAATTCCTGATATTCGTAAAAACTTATTTTACCTTGAAAAATACATTAAAAATAGTTTTTGAAAATAATGATTAAGCTATGCAACTTTTCTTGAAAATGCTATAAAAGTTTTTCGAAACCATATGAAAAAAGCTTTTAAAACTTTTTAAAAGCTTTTTCCTTTTCTGTATCATGTCAATGATCCTTCCATCAACTAGTAAAAAAGTGAATTGAGAAGTTCACTTTCCAAAGATGAAAGCTGCAACATTTCGAGCTCAGAAATGTGACTTATCCAGAGATACAACTGGTACTTCTCATAGCGTGAGTGTCATTGTTCATCGGACTGCTTTAGTGGGTGAATGGATTGCCAATTGCGGGCCATTCTGACCTAGTCCTGATCTAATGTTCCCGTGTTACAGCACATTGGTTTGACTTCTTTTCATGTACACCTCAGCGCCGTTACCATAGCGATGGAAAGATGTGTCACGGCATGTTATAGTCGCTCTCAGGGAGACGAGCTCTGTCTTTCAGAAAGGAAGAATAGGACAACCTGGAGTTGCATTTACTGGTAGAAAAGTAGAGAGTGAAAGAAGAGAGCTTCTGGAGTGAGGAGAAACACAGGCACAAGATAGATTCATTTTGTGACCTCTGGACATTTAGCTTGCTTTAAAGGTGCCCTTGACTCAAAAATTGAATTTACCCTGGCATAGTCAAATAACAAGAGTTCAGTACATGGAAAAGACATACAGTGAGTCTCAAACTCCATTGTTTGCTCCTTCTTATGTAAATCTCATTTGTTTAAACGACCTCCGAAGAACAGGCGAATCTCAACATAACACCGACTGTTACGTAACAGTCGGTGTGTACGTAACAGTCGGTGTGTACGCCCCCAATATTTGAATAATGCCAGCCCACGTTCCCAACAATTATCTGCAATTATCAAAGGCATTACACAAGGGCAGCCAGTTAACGTCTGGATCTGCACACAGCCGAATCATCAGACTAGGTAAGGTAAGCAAGCAAGAACAACAGCGAAAAATGGCAGATGGAGCAATAATAACTGACATGATCCATGATATCATGATATTTTTAGTGATTTTTGTAAATTGTCTTTCTAAATGTTTCGTTAGCATGTTGATAATGTACTGTTAAATGAGGTCAAAGTTACCATCGTTTCTTACTGTATTCACGGAGACAAGACTGTCGTTATTTTCATTTTTTAAACACTCGCAGTCTGTATAATGTATAAACACAACTTCATTCTTTATAAATCTCTCCAACAGTGTAGAATTACGTTAGCCGTTAGCCACGGAGCCCAGCCTCAGATTCACTCAGAATTAAACTTTTAACATCAAAATAAATACTTTACTCACATAATTCGAAGCATGCATACAGCATGCATGACGAACATCTTGTAAAGATCCATTTGAGGATTATATTAGCTGTGTGAACTTTGTAAATGCACTGTAATATAGTCGACAGCTCGTGTGGCAGGAAGCTCGCGTCTTAAAGGGGCGGCGTCAAATGAAATCAGTGCATAGTTAATGGTGCCCCAAAATAGGCAGTTAAAAATAATAATAAAAAAAAAAATCTATGGGGTATTTTGAGCTGAAACTTCACAGACACATTCAGGAGACACCTAGGACTTATATTACATCTTGTAAAAAAACGTTCTTGGGCACCTTTAAAATAACTAAAATGTGAGTACAAACATTTCTATCAGCATATGTAGTTTATCAGTTGCAAGTGCAGATTTACACATTGGGTTTTCAGTAGTCGAGTGGCAAATTTATATATATATATATATATATATATATATATATATATATATATATATATATATATATATTTATTTTATTTATTTTTTTTTCATGTGTGTCTATCAAGAGGAAATAATGGTCTCCATTAACTGAGAATGACTTTGACACATTGTGAAATGGGGAGAAAATCCATATTTCCATACCTTTTCTGATTGGCCCATTATTACCTCGGCCAAACTACACCAAGCAAAGGCATTCCTCATGACAATAAGATTATGCTGGGAAAGTTTTGTTTACTCGCAAAGACAAAGTTCTTCATGTTTATCTATCCAATCTGAGTCTGAGTCATCTGGTTCCCATGTGTCTTCCTGAGAGCTGATCTCTATTTCCTTGGGGCAAGGGGAATTTGGCTTAAACATTTTAAATCAGGAACCCAATTAGAAGCACTGCACTGACTGCTGGGACTCCACTGGATTATTCATGGGATGTGGCAGAATGTGTAATACTCTTCTGTTCTTCATCTTGCTGTGTTCATTCAGAGCAGCACAGCTCAGCTGTAATTAGTCAGTGGAGATGATCAGATATTGTGCACATGGGAAGTGTTTACCTGTGTCGAATAAACCAGATAATGGAGATTTGGCTCTTACAATGACATTGTAGATAATGAGCCAATATATTGTAAGTTTCCTGTGAGATACACAATGTAAGTATATGAAAACATAGACAGTCTTTGTCTGTTACAGAAACAAAATAGATCTTTAAAGTGATTAGAGCATAAATGAACCAAGGAAGAAAAAAATGCGTTGCAAGTCATTTTCGGTCTTGTTTTCCACCAGAAATTTTCTTCAGCATTATGAATTAATAATGTTAAAATCAATAAAAATCTAATGCAATTTTGCAGTAAGTGAATTTATAAAAATTATATTTGTATTATTAATGAAAACGAGACAAATACTAATTAAGAAAATTACTGCAGTGTGTGTGTATACACTGAATCTTATTTTCTATTTTTGTTTACATTTTTTAAATTGTTTTAAAAGTATCTTTTATTTGATTATGGCATTCATGCCAATAATGTCAAAAAATGTGTATCCTCTATAAAAAAAATAATAAAAAAAAATCTGTTTATGCAGTTTTATCTGTTCTCTTTCCCATTGTTCCTAAAATATAAGAAAATATACAAATAAATAAAAATGTAGTATGCATCCCCAACCAGTCTTAAAGGATTAGTTCACTTTAAAATGAAAATTACCCCAAGCTTTACTCAACCTCAAGCCATCCTGGTGTATATGACTTTCTTCTTTCAGATGAACAAAATATCCAAATATCCTGACGCATCAAAGCTTTATAATGGCAGTGAACGGGACCAACAAGTATGAAAATACATTCATCCAAAGCAAAACATACTCCACATGGCTCCAGGGGGTTAATAAAGGCCTTCTGAAGTGAAGTGATGTGTTTGTGTAAGAAAAATATCCATATTTACCAAGTTATAAAGTAAAATATCTAGCTTCCGCCAGATCGCCTTCCATATTCAACTTAGGAAGAAAGCAGAACTGATGCAACGTCAGTTAAGCTTTTTTTCGTAAGTTGAATATGGAAGATGTAGGATGAAAGTCATATACACCTAGAATGGCTTGAGGGTGAGTATAAGCTTGGGGAAATTTTAATTTTAAACTGAACTAATCCTTTAAAAAGCCCAGTTTTCCTTAGAATAACAGTGATTTGGAAGGGTAAAGTATGGTTCTGTATAAGAGCTCTGAAGTGTTAAAATGGACAAATGAGACCTTTTTTGTAACCTTTAAAATACTACAGTTTTTTTAGACTGTTGAGTTTCATTAGGTTTGATTCATATGGTAAATATGAACATTTGTGATTTTTGTAATTATCTTCTGACTCAGTGCAGTTTCAGTCACATGTAATTGCAAATATAAGTCTTGCTTCAGAGAAGCTGATTTAAGGGCACAACACAAATGAACTTGGTGTGTGTCTTCCAGTGTGCAACATTAAGCTGCTGATTAAAACAACCCCAAACTGTCTTTTGAGCATAAATGAAGAGGCAAAATCCTGATTAATAAAGTGATTCCACAGTACCCTTCTGCCTCTTCTGTGTGAGCTCTGTGAATGGTGACAGTGACGCTGCTTTATTTCACTTTTGGCCTATACAGCACTTCTGATGTCAGAAATGCAGAGTACATCTGCACAGCATAAAAAAAATAAAAAAAAGCCTTATTGTCCACACTGTTTCCTCATCGCACGTCTGAAGGCATCAGACTCACTCGTACACTGCACTTCAGAGTCCTTCTGCAAGATCTGCTCACACTGACCTTCCGTTTATGAGGAATATTTTGCGGTTCTGAGCATTTGACACAGTTTTGTTTGTTTGTTTGTAGATAGATAGATAGATAGATCTTAAAGACTATTTACTTCAAAGTCATGTTTCAGCGAGTCATGTTAAATATTGTGGCAGTAGCGACATCTGCTGGTTGAGAGGCACGTAGCATATGTATTTTCCTGACTAACAAATTTCAGTGAAATATTTTGCTTTCTAACTAGCTTTCTTTAAAATAAATGTTTCTTGCTTTGATATTTTGTGATATTCTAAATAATGCATATGTGTCTGAATACTTTTAGTTTACCATTATTACAGCAAACACATTTAGGAGAGTGGCTTAAAACTTTTTAAAAAAGTAAATGTTAGGTGTAAAAATTTATTTTTATTGCATTACTGTTTATAGTTTACATAATTTTTGTTGCATCTTCAAAGTCATTTTGGTCTGATCTCAAAGGATAAAACCACAATAAAAGGGTTGACATTTTGGTGATATTTATAACTTTCTCTTTGTACTACGACAATTACTTTAGGTAAGGAATAATTGATGACAGGCCGTTGAATTCTTAGAAAATAATGCACACCCGAGGTGGTAATTCGCGTGGCAGTCACACGTCGGGTGTACATTATTTTCCTAGAATGCAATGGCCTGGAGTCAATTATTCTGCTTATACTATGGTTACCAAACCTCACGACACTGTTCCGATGTTGTATTTCAAGACATTTCACAGGTTTTTATCCTTAAAACACTCTTGTGTGTGGGACTAATTTCTTACGCATCTCATCCCAAGCCTCCGTTGCTAATTCCAAAACGTCATTTCAGAACTAGTAACGGAGGATTGAGCCTTGATAGCAGAATAAAACTGTTGATATGGTTATTAACGCAGTTGAGAGAGAGAGAGAGAGAGAGCCTATGTGAATTAGCCTACCTGAGTCTGTGCATCTCTCACGGCAACAGTGTCTACTAATAGCAAGACTATAGTTTATCTACTTCAAGAGAGCCACAGTTTTTAACTCTCTAGTGATAAATGTCATGCACCTTTAAGTTACTAAACTATTTTACTGATTAATTCATCAGAGCAGCATTGACAAAACGTCTGTGCGAGTGTGTGTCCATAGCCTACTATATGTAGCCTATGTACATTTGAGAGAGCGCGAGAGAGTATGCGCTTTCAGGTCACAATAAAACGTATTTTGCAGCAGAAACCATGACAATAATTTTTTTTCATCCTATTGTTTACTATATTTATTTGTTTGGTCGTTGTGGGTTTTGTTTCTTTTGCGGTTGTAGGCTGTAAGGACCTATTGAAATAACTGAAATCATTTGGCGGAGTGATATGAAACTGTAATGCGGTCAAGACCTGCCTAGAACTACTTTAGCTGTGCGTTTCCCTGAAAAAAAAAAAAAAAAAAAAAAAAAAAATTGCACTCCTTAGAACGTTGATCAACCAATCAGATTCTAGCATTCAACAGCCCCGTAGTATCAAGTAAAAGTAATTTAGTTTATGAAGCTTCTGGACGAAATGGCACAGTACACAAGAACATATTTGTTTACAGACGGTTTATGTTGTGCTCACAAGTCCAAACATTTACCTAGAAGGAGCCATATGTTAAAATGAAATAACTTTAACACAGATTCAGTTTGTAAAGAAATCACTTTAATTCTGTACATGACCCAACAACAAAAAAGAGAGAAACTAAAATGAGAGAACATCTTCTGGTGCTCATGAAATTAATAGGTACATCCTCAGAAAAACTGGAAAAATACAAATGTCTAGTCTCCATTTTCCATCAGACTCTCCTGGCTATCATCGTTTTCCATCTTCTCATCATCTAAAAATGAACAAACGCAAATTTAGACCATACAACAGGCAGTATAACGATAGTGATTCAAAGACCAGCTGATTAAAAACCTGATCTGAACTAAAACTAATTGCAAAGGAATTCAGAATCAATATGTCCTTAGAATTTATTCAGGTAAACTACTTACTCTCCAAAGTCTGTTGAAGTTCCTGAATGGTGGTGAGAAGGACGTGGAACTGTTTCTTACGAAGTTCTAACTGAAGATTGGTTAAAAAAAAAAAAAAAAAGAGAGAGACGAGAGTAAATACTGTAAGATGTACGATGGTGTACCTCTACAAAATCATCAAGAAATACCACATTCCCTCACCTTGTCCTCCACATTCTCTTTGATGTGTGAAAGCTGCTGAAGCTCTTTGTCTAAAGCCTCAAGCTGCCTGCAAAAATAAGATCACAGAAACACTTCAATAGGTATAAGCATCCCTGCCATAAGGTATCCTGTTCGTCATATTATATAAGACATATACAGACTACACATTTAACCTCAACTGTAAAGTTTGATGAATAAAATGTGATTTCACCGAAATAAGAATTTCAAACTTACTTTAAGGTTTCATGTCTGTCTGGATGTTGTTTGATAACTCTGGCCAAAGCATCATACTCTACAAATAGGACAGGCAGAAATTAGCAATGAATTCAAATTTAAAATAAATAAGATTTTCTGAGCTGTATTGAACCTTGGCGGTTTTTCCGTATCCTTTTCGCTCTCTGGATTTCCTTTTTGCACTCTGCAATTTTTTCGTGGGCTGATGTTATACTTTTCTCTGTATTGGAAGAAACAAGAATATTTTGCTAAGTAACTGAACAAATGGTGATGGTAACATCTAACACAGTCACACAGACACATCAACTGGAGGTCTTACCAATATCTGCATAGATTTCTTCATAATTTTCCATTTCTTTCAGGTTCATGTTGTACACGAGCAGGGTCTTCCCCATGGAGAATTCACACTGAGCCAGAGATGTCAACATCCTCTGATACTGTGAGAACCTGCAGCAACAAAGTCAAGCATGCAAAAGCATTTATACATAAAGCTATCCTAACGAATAAGGAATATTTGGAAAAATAAAATGTCGGCTGTAAAATTTGACCCAAGATCACACATTATAATAGATTAAATTACCCTTCCTCTGGTGAGAAATTGGAGTGGCACCATTTGGTGAAGCTCTTCATGAGCACATTAATGCGCCTATCGTCTCCAGCTCCATCTCCATCGATCAGAAGACGCTTCCGAATTACCTCATCTTTGAAGAGACACAAATACCATTTAAGACGTATTGTTTAGTATATACATACATAAACATACAATTCTGGAGTACATGTAATACTACATATATAAGCTACTTTAAGCGTTTCCAAACTCACTATAATTTCGATGAAATCGCAGTAAATACCATAAGATACATATACCATGTTTGTGCATTTCTTTAGTGAATCAGTTCTAGCATCTCACATGGCTAATTAGCTATGATTCCTCATGTTGTTCTCATTTCAAGTTCCTTTAGTTTACAAAAACACTGATAGTCGGGCACCGTTGTAATAAATCATACTGGTTTGCCACATAAATAGCAAACACAAAATAAACGCGAAAAACAAAGAAATTCTTACCATCAGTGATGCTACCCATTCTCCAATAGGCTAACTGAACTATTCGAAAAAACTTTATTGACAGGCGCGCGCGCAGACACAAACAGCAGCGCCCCGCCTCTGTTGCGAAGCAAATGAGCCGAACCCGACGACCCCACAGCGCGTATCTTAGCAATTCCCAATTGCAAGGTTTTGTTTCATCGTTATTGAGTCATTTCAGAGTTGTGCGTAAATTACTCTTTTAAACGTTTCAACCATAAGTGTGACTTTTAGAAATGCTGTATCGGTAAGCAGTTCAGTAGTTTTTGACAGTGGTGGGAGGTCCGACTCGTTTCCGCGAATCGGTTCATTAGAACAGTTCGTTTTTTAAAGAACCTTTAAAAAACGATTCAGCAGTTCTTTTACGCCTGAACGTCAGTTTAGTTTGTTGTAGCCATGATTTAGCTTATAAAAGCATTAAGTCATTTAGAACATGAATATAATATGCGTTTATGTTAAGAAATAGTAAAACCGTTTAAAAAAACAACGATTCAGCAAGTCTTTACTCCATAACAAGTTCAGTTTGTTGTAGCCATGATTCAGCTCATAAAAAAACAAAACAAAACATAAATTCATTTAGGCTAATATGAAAGTCCTTAAACATGAATATAACATGCATCTACTTTAAGAAATATGACTGAAGACTATTGTGAACCGGTTCAAAAAGATCCGACTCAAAATTTCACGAATCGCTACAGCCTATTTAAAGGTGCCCAAGAACCAGTTTTTACAAGATGTAGCTAATATAAGTCTAAGGTGTCCCCATGAAGTTGTGTTTGTGCATTATACAGACTGCAAGTGTTTAAAAATGAAAATAGCGACAACTCTCTTGTCTCCGTGAATACAGTAAGAAACGATGGTAACTTTAACCACATTTAACAGTATATTAGCAACATGCTAACGACACATTTAGAAAGACAATTTACAAATATCACTAAAAATATCACGTAATCATGGATCATGTCAGTTATTATTGCTCCATCTGCCATTTTTCGCTATTGTTCTTGCTTACTTACCTAGTCTGATGATTCAGCTGTGTACATCCAGACATCCTGCCCTTGTCTAATGCCTTGAACATGAGCTGGCATATGCAAATATTGGGGGCGTACATATTAATGATCCTGACTGTTACGTAACAGTCGGTGTTATGTTGAGATTCGCCTGTTCTTCGGAGGTCTTTTAAACAAATGAAATTTACATAAGAAGGAGGAAACAATGGAGTTTGAGACTCAATGTATGTCTTTTCCATGTACTGAACTCTTGTTATTCAACTATGGCACCTTTAAATTAAACAGCCTATATAAATTTCCATTTCCCCCCTCAGCATTTTATCACCAAAGTTCATTTTAAACTAAAGAACTGTTAAAAAATAAAAAAAAATAAGCATTTCTTACACCATCAGTTTAGCCATGATTCAGATCATAAAAGCAATTTTAAATAATAAACTAATTAAAATACATTTTACTTTAAACAAGTTACTAAATAAAATGAATAAAATAAATAACATCGGTAAAATATAAATATATTTTTTTTTAAACTTTGATTTTAATATATTAAAATATATAGGCCCTATTTGATTAAAATATTAGAATACAATAGATAATAGAAAACACAATGTAATGTAATCAACATAATTTCCCCACAGTATTAAGTAGATCTTTATACTTTAAATTATATAAGTGCATAAATAAAATACACATTTTCATTATGAAATAGCACAATTTATTCACATTTCTTGGTTAAGACAGTTTTTTATGTTTTAATTCGCTCTTATTATCTCAGTCATTCTTTGGTTCTTGACTCATTACGAATTGGACTTCTCGGTTCAAAGAGTCGGTTTTGTGAACTGGCTCAACTTATTCATTGAAAAGATTCGACTCAAAGGCTTCATTACAGCAAATCCCTAAACAGCAAAGATTTTTATCCTCATTATTAGATTGCCAAAGTTACTTTAAAGTTGTGTCGGCTGCATGTGGCTCTGGTGTTTTTAGTTCTCCATATGTATTCAGTTTGACAGTGATCTAACGTTATAGCGAAGTGCAGTAGCAGGCTGCGTTTCAAAACCCAGTGAGCTGCCTACCTAGAAAGCCTATTTGGGCACCAAGGGCGCGTCTGGGACGCTTGTGAAAATTGTGAAAGCGTCCCAACTGCTCAAATGACTCACAGAAACGCATTGGAACGTTACAAGCGCGCGTACGACGCCCAGAAATGCTGTCTAGTCAGGCGGCGCTTTCGTTTTTGACACACCACCATACTGTCCAGTGACAGGCGTGCTCGGTGCATGCGTGCTGCTGGAGTCAGTCAGTGACGTTCTTGTCCCAGAATGCTGCCTGGTAAACAGACATGGAAGCACCTGGTGAAGACCTCCACAGTCACTGAGCACTGCACTCGCTCTTTGAACTGATTTTCATTTTCAATATACCCTAAAGCCTGCGCCTTTGTTCTCTCTGGCACTCTACCGGGACCTCTGAAGTCCAGGGCATTGGTAAGAGAACAATGATGACATCGAGATCAGCTGCTAATGTCTGTTCTGCCAGTTAGCCAGTTGCATGCTACAGCAGTGCCACCAATGGCTCAGCTGCTCAGTTAGCGAGGAAGCTAAACCTGCTGCCGTCCCCTCCCCCTCTTATGTGTGTAACATTTTATTTTGGTGACGTAATACTCAAGTTTACTTTGTTCTTTTCGCACTGACGACAAACCCGCTATGTTTAGTCCTTGTAGAAAAGTTGTTGTAGGAGCCTTTCTAATGACTGGTGGATCTCGCCATTATTGCTTTCACTTTCCCAAGTGCACTTGCTCAGTTGAAGTTACCTAGTGGATGCAAACAAGTGGACAGGGCAAGCAATTAATGGAGCCGTAAGAGTGGAAACATTAGCTTAACACTTTTAAAACTGGGACAGGACATGGCATTTGACAGAAGGGCTCATGGCTTTCAAAGTTTTAAATGAAACTTTACACAAAAGGGGCGTCATTGAGGAGGGGAAGAGCAGAGGTGTTTACAGAACACACAAACACATACATACATGCATATATAGGCGCTATATATAATTTTGTGTGCATATATTTATATTTTTGGTTACACTTTACAATAAGGTTTCATTTGCAAACATTAGTTAACAATTAAAAAAGCATATATTATTCTTAGTTCATGTTTACTTTAACATTTACTGGTACATGCTTAAAAAATTGTACTTACACTAACATGAACTAACAATTACCAGTTGCATTTGTATTAACTAACATTAACAATGTAATACTGTTACAAAATGTTAGATTGGATGGATATCCATGTTGGAAATATATCAGATCCTACCCTGGCTCCTGTCAAAAGATATCTGTTTTGTCGGGTGTCCAAAACCAGTAAAACCTGTCAACAGCAAGTATTGTCTGGTACCCAAAAGTCTAATAACAGTAATCTATCAGCCTGAGAGTTTGACTGAGAAAGTCAGGAAAGAGGAGATGATAGTAAAAAGAGTGGAGTTTAGTGAATAATCTTAGTTGTGTATGTTTCAATGCTCAGACTATGTCTGACCAGTACAAATCCAACAAGTGTTATTTATCCAAAAGCTTTGGAAAATGATGTTCTGTGACATTAAAACCTTGAAATGAAGACATTATCTTATCTCCTACTCATAAGGACAAACATCCCTTGAACCACACAATCATAAGATTAAACAGCAATAGAAAGGAAATATAGTAATGTAAAATATATAAAAATAAAATGACAAATGAATAATAATAATATAAATGATAAATCAAATGACAACAACATAAATGACTAATGATCATCAAATTAAATGTATATAAACAACATATTGACTGTTTCTTCAAATTAATAATAATATTTCAAAGATACTGGAATAAACAAGCTTGGAACGTCACGGCTTCAGATGTGCATGCTAAATTTGGAATGTTAATTGTTTTTAGTGTAACTCTAGGCACTCCCCGTAAGGTGTTTACAAAGAGTGGGTGTTTGCACTGGAAACTGAAAGATCTTTCATAGTTTTGTAGAATGGTAGAAACACCGAAGAGGAAATCTTTGACACCGCAAAGAACATTTCATCGTATTTCATAAATCAGCCTCCGTTTCCCTTATACCAACACTCGATGCGTAATGCATTCATAACTTTCCAATGACTCAAACAACAGACTAGTAGTTTCAGTTAACATCAGAATGATGCTGTTTCTGTTATTTCCTCAATTTATTTTGAAATTACTGGTATAAAGTCAATTATAATTTATTCAGATATGCATTGTAATGACTTACCAGAAATATTTTTTATTTTACATAAATGGATGAAGTTAATTAGGTTATGAATTTGAACTGATGCTACTGATGCAAGAAAGTCAAAATGTTTTCACTAGTTTCTTATATCCCTGAGACGGATTATCAGGCTGTCAACTGTAGGGCTCTCAGATGGTTAGCTGGGGATAGTCGTTATTGGATTGGATTACTCTTGTAGCGACGGGCTCCTCCATAAGTAGATCTTGAGCTAGTAACAAACTGTAGAGAAGAAAGCCACAGTCAGAATCTGTTGGCCTTAGGTCATGAAGGCTCCTCTGTCAAAAACCACACAATCTCATGGCAAGTCATAGCTATTTTGCATTTTGGAAAATTGTTTGTATGAATTTGTATGTTCTCTTTCATATGTTTTTGTATGATCTGCTTATGCTCCAGTGGTGGTTATGGAACGACCTTCATGCTTACTTCTATCTAAAAATCGTACATTTTTGTATGCTTCACATGTAAATTAGATATAAATTCGATACAAAATTGCCACCTCATACAATAGTTATGTTTTCCCTTGAGATTGGGTTAAAGGGTTAGTTACATTTTGTCATTAATTACTCACCCTCATGTCGTTCCAAACCTGTAAGACTTTTGTTCATCTTTAGAACACAAATTAAGATAATTTTTAATAACTTTTTGACCCCTCTATAGATATAACCACTTCCAAATCCCAGAAAGGTAGTAAAGACATTGTTAAAATAGTCCATGTGACTACAGTGGTGGTTCAACCTTAAAGGTGCTCTAAGTGATCCTGGGTGGAGTAAATTCCTGTTGACGTTCGAAGTTTTGTCAAACAAAACAGAGGCTAGCTAGACCCTCCCTCCTCCTCCTCCTTCCCCTCCCCTCCGTGCTTCCTGAAACAGTCATGAATGCGCATTTAAAATCATTCTTGTCGGTTATTGGCTGGAGCGTGTTTATTATGATTCGTGGTCCAGGCTGCACCAGTTTGTTTTTATTGCTGTTTTTGGATCTTGTGGCGACTACAGATACCGCGTTTTTTTACAGTGTGTTCAGGGGACACGCAGCTAGCAGATAGTGAGGAGATGTTTCCTGTATGTGACAAAAAATGTTTTGGCCTAAAAACACGTGACATTGCTTAGAGCACCTTTAATGTTACAAAGTGACAAGAATAATTTTACTTTTTAAAAATGCCCCCCAAAATAATTACATTATTCAACAATTTCTCCCCTTTCATTCTCCTATGTGGTTTACGTTTTAAACACAGTGCAGAACGACAGCTCAGTATTCAGTAAGGATTATTGTTGAATAAAGCCGTTATTTTTGTTTTGTTTTTGCGCAAAAAGTATTCTCGTCGCTTTATAACAATAAGGTTGAATCACATAGACTATTTTAACGATGTCTTTACAACCTTTCTGGACCTTGAAAGTGGTTATGATGTTACTGTCTATAGGGGGGTCAAAAAGCTCTCGGATTTCATAAAAAATATCGTATTTTGTGTTCCAAAGATGAACGAAGGTCTTACGGCAGGGGTGTCCAAACTCTGTACTGGAGGGCCACTGTCCTGCCGAGTTTAGCTCCAACTTGCCTCAACACACCTGCCTGAAAGTTCCTAGTATGCCTAGTAAAGCCCGGGATACACTGCACGATTTTAGCAATCCTGTAAGATCATTACTTTATCACACTGTGTGACATGGATCTATTAAACTTGGGTATGACATGCATGTAGACTGTACGATCTTGACACCTATTGACTCGATATGCTACGATGCAAGTTTCTATAGAAGAATAAAATGTCATCAGCTTGCGCTAGTGGTAAAAAAAAAGACCATGTTGAATCACACTTTGGCAGTTGTAGTTTTTATGTGTGCTGAAAAAAAAGGAAGCGGCGAGAGAAGAAGGGAAAAGGGCTTGAGGTAAACAGTTTTAAAGGTGCCCTAGAATTAAAAATCGAATTTTTATTGGCATAGTTAAATAACAAGAGTTCAGTACATGGAAATGACATACAGTGAGTTTCAAACTCCATTGTTTCCTCCTTCTTATATAAATCTCATTTGTTTAAAAGACCTCCGAAGAACAGGCGAATCTCAACATAACACTGACTGTTACGTAACAGTCGGGGTGTACGCCCCAATATTTGCATATGCCAGCCCATGTTCCCAACATTATGAAAGGCTTTAGACAAGGGCAGAACGTCTGGATCTGTGCACAGCTGAATCATCAGACTAGGAAAGCAAGCAAGAACAATAGCGAAAAATGGCAGATGGAGCAATAATAACTGACATGATTCATGATATCATGATATTTTTAGTGATATTTGTAAACTGTCTTTCTAAATGTTTTGTTAGCATGTTGTTAATGTACTGTTAAATGTGGTTAAAGTTACCATCGTTTCTTACTGTATTCACGGAGACAAGAGCCGTCACTATTTTCATTATTAAACACTTGCAGTCTGTATAATTCATAAACACAACTTCATTCTTTATAAATCTCTCCAACAGTGTAGCATTAGCCGTTAGCCACAGAGAACTCTCAAACTCATTCAGAATCAAATGTAAACATCCAAATAAATGCAATACTCACATAATCTGACGCATACATGCCGCATGCATGACGCATGCATGACGAACACTTTGTAAAGATCCATTTTGAGGGTTATATTAGCTGTGTGAGGCAAGCACGAGCTCCGTGGGTGGGGAGCGTGAGCATTTAAAGGGGCCGCAACATGAATCGGCGCATTTCTAATTATGCCCCAAAATAGGCAGTTAAAAAAATGAATAAAAAAAAATCTATGGGGTATTTTGGGCTGAAACTTCACAGACACATTCAGGGGACACCTTAGACTTATATTACATCTTGTAAAAAAACATTCAATGGCACCTTTAAGTTTTAGTCAGTAGATGTAGGTCGTAGCAGCAAACACACTGTGCGTTGATCATGCTGAATTTCTGACACTGTCAGAAAATTATCGTAGACTATCTTTGGCCACTAGACCAGGAAAAACGGCTGTCTTTGAACCTCTCTCACTGTACGACATAGGACCACTGATTAAGAGCCACGATCACAGAAATTGCCATGATTGTTTCACGATGGCAGTCTTTCGTCTGGGACAGCCAAAAATCTTTCAGTGTATCCGGGCTTAAGACCTTGATTAGCTGGGTCAGGTGTGTTTAATTGGGGTTGGAGCAGGAATGGACACCCCTGGCTTCCCCTTGCCTGCCCAGAAATTTCATTTTTGGGTGAACTAACCCTTTAAGCCATGTGCACACTGTATGATTTATAATAGTCCTTTACGACTGTTGCTTGTCAGACTGCACGAACATGATCCCAGCTGTAAGCCATGTCACACTGTGGGATCTCAGTTGTCATTAATGTCAGACTGTACGGCAGTCAAGACTTCTTAAAAACAAGAGACGTCTGGAGTTTTACATCATCAATCCGTCACCCGTTCAGTAATGTGAGCTGCATTTATAGTGGGATAGAAATGGTGGCTAGTAAACAAAAACAACCTCTTGCGTTAATTTTGATCATGGCTTCTCTTAAATAGAAAACAGGAAAAAATGAAGATGAAGTGTGTGGAGCAAGTGGTGGTTTGTTGTTGTCTCATTAATTGCGTCATCAGGTTTGGCGCTCCTATTGGTTTTTGATTTGATGGTTGTTGTAGGATTAGCCACACTACAGGACTGTGCGTCAAATATTCGGACACGGTGGTCATTAATGTCAAACTAACGATCAAAGGCTTCAGATTTTGGCCTAGGATCCAAGGAATCTTTTAGGCTTCACAAAATTTGTCTCAAGCGGCCAAAATCATACAGTGTGAACCTGGCTTTAGTCAAAAAATGAACAACTAATTGCCTAAACTTTGATTAGTACACACTGAGTATTGAAAAAAATGCTGCTAACATGCCCCTTCCTCTGTTTCCTTTCCGCAGATTCCCTCACCAGCTTGTGTGGCAGTCTGGAATCACCAAAGCTGATGAGGATCTACTGACTTGACCAGTTTTGTTCCAATTTTTACTTTTGACAAGGTATGATGTAATGTTATCAAAGATAAAATAATGAACACAATTTCACTCCAGGTTTTTTATTTTATTTTTTATCACACCTAAGGGCATATTATATTTTTAATACATTTTATATGTTTATTTGTATACTGTTAAAAATTAAAAGTTGAGAAAACTTAAAAGTGTAAGGCAACAAACTTCAGCAGATTTTTGAGTTTTCTCAACTTGTTTTTTAGGAGATTTTTGAGTTTTCTCAACTTTTTGTTGTATAAACTGAATACAACAAGTTGAGAACTCAAAAATCTGCTGAAGTTTGTTGCCTTAAACTTTTAAGTTTTCTCAACTTTTGATTTTTTACAGTGTAGTTTTGAAGCTTTAACTAAGGGTATTACTAGGTATTACTATGTCTTTAATGGGCTATTGTAGTTAAATGTTAATAGATTCATATTATAATACAGTAAGGACTAGTCCTCTTATATTGACACAAAAGGCATGATTTTTCAAGATTGAATACACTTAAAGAGGGTAAACAGAGTACATTTTCACAATAAACCAGCTCATGCATATCTTACACACATGACTTATGTTTAATATGAATGCATACATTTAGTTAATGACTCATAATTTATCACAAAATCAATTTAAAACAAAATCTGATTAAGACATGTTTGACTCTACTATCTGTTCTTATTCTAGATGAATTGGCCCAGACATATTTGATTGTATATGAGACACATTCTTCCAAGTGGAGAAATGGCTAAGTATAGCCTAGAAATTATTTGCTAATGCCTGTGCTCCAAAATGTGATTAATAACACGTGGCTGATCAGAGTACATTAATTTCAGAGCACGCAAAAGTGTGGAAGGTTTTTTTTTTTTATATATATATATGAACTTTATAACAGTCTTTAACTATACCTCTAACTTAATTATCAACCAGATAGTGTTTCTGAAAGTTTGGTAAAGAATTGCAGCAATGCAGGTTCAAACTGTGCTTTGGATAAATGACTGTTTTGAAAATGTCAAATCTAGATATGCTTAATACCTGTGTGAGGAAACAATGCTCAGTGCATCAAATGATTAATCTCTGGCTGTCATTAAAATGGCCTGCCAACCTGCCATGTAAAGGTCTCTCCATTGTTTGCCTTATGCACTATTGTTTTAACCTCCAGTTGTTTAAGTGAACACTTGTTTTGCTCCTTGGATTGCCCAGTGTAACAAACTGCATGCATTGAAAAAAATAGTGAAACTGTGTTTTATGTCTAGTCGCAATTGCAACCGGGGGAAACTACAGAGTCAAATATTTGTCAAATTGCTCAGTAAGACCCAGCAGAAATTTGCAGACAATAATTATCTAATACTTTATTTTACTATCAAGCAGTTGTGGGCAAAAGGGAATGGTAATCCTTGAATAAAAACACATTTATTTGGACTTTTACGCTTTATTAATTTAACAATTTATATACAAATAAATGTCACAATGGGGCTCTGGGTTTCCTACTGGTCACAAATGTGACCATGGTCATGTTTACATGTATTGTGATCAGATTTTATATGAAAAAGCAATCTTAATGATACAATAAAAACAGACAATTTAAATATAATTATTTAAATATGTATCAGATATGATAGTTGTATCTGTATAGACTGTTTTTCAGAGGGACAAACTAAAATTAAACGGCTCTAGTTGTGCGACTATTTACACAAAAATGTTCACATGAAATAAAGACAGTACGCACTTTTATGTATATTTTATAACTCTGTATAAAATAAGCTACATAAAAACATTTTGGACCCTTCAAAATCGAAAGTAAATTTTGGTCACAAATATATTATCTAGACTAGTGACATTAAATCTGTTAGCATTTGTTGTAGGTCAAATAAAGTCATACAAACGAGTAGGTGTCATTTTTTTTCTAAAAAAAAAAAAAAAAAAAAAGATGTAGATTTAATTTGTCTAGTTGCCTATTTCCTTATTGTCATGTCCTAAATTTAGGGGCGTCAATATCTAGAGAATGGGGAATTCCCAAGCCCGTTGATTCACCTTTTTAAATAAAAAACATAAAGAAGATACACGTTTTAATATAGGCTTTGTGACAGTGTAATAAGGTAAACATTCAGGTGAAACCCATATTTCTAGTATGTCGCGCATACTTGTCAGTGAAATGAAGTTTTGAGGTCGTCTTTAAACTTTTATCTCTGTAATCTGCTCCTAACGTACGTTTCGAGACACGCCGTCTCGTGCAGCACGTATCTGGGGAAGAACGACGACCGAGCTCGCGAGCTAGTGAATGAATCGCGCGTTCGGCTCAATGTCATTCATTGAAGGAATCCGCTCGGCCACCTTAAGCGCTCACTGCTGTGTTGTTACATTGTAGCGGAAAGAATGTCGGAAAGGGCCGATGATGACGTCAGGGGGGAGCAGCAGCAGCAGCGCAGAGCGGCCAGGCAGCTGAAGCAGCAGCCACAGTTCCAGCGGGGAGAAGCCTCCACAGCAATGGCGACTGTTGCGGAGCGCAGATCCCTGCCTAGTCCTGAAATAATGCTGGGACAGCCTTGGAGCAGCTGGGTCGATGCTGTGAAACTCTACGGGAGCGACGGTGAGTTAATCGGCCGCCGTCGGCCATTGCGTTTCAGCGGGCAGCCGCGTCAGATCGCGAGCGTTTGCCCGATTGCGTGCAGTTTTGAAATATTAAGAAACGCGAGAACAAGCCAGCAAGTGTAACTATTTATGTAACACGACCCAAATCGCTTCCTCAGGTACAGAATTGGAAGAAAGTTTGAAAGAGTGCGGGAAAAATCGCGAAGCCATGAGACTCTGCAGAGACGGTGAGTAGTGTTGCTTTCTCTGGTCAAAGGTGTGTTTTTGTTTTGGTGGTGTGTCCACACTTTTCACGCACCGGCTCACTGTGAAACAAGTGCGGCTGACTTTTGACAGAACTGTCCTTGAAAACTCTGCTCTTACGATAGTCAAAAGCCTTTTATATGCGTGTGTTTACATAGTCTGAAACATTAGTTATTATACATGTCTGGGTTGCATGTTAGCACTTGTGAGTTGGAGTTGAAATTAAAAGATTTTAAAAGTAGAATACATGCTATATACATGTAATTATCATGCTTGAAATGTTTTAAATGTGTTCAGACACCATTATGACATTTGAATAGAAACCTGCAAGCATAGTGTATTTGAATAAGTTTACTGTAGTCGCACGTTTTTTGATACACTAAGTATTTAAATGTCAGTCTGGATTGTACGCTTAATTATATTTATTTTACACATTTCTATTTCTCTGTATAAGTGACAGTTCATCCAGGAAACAATTCCGTGTCTCTACGTCCTCTAAAAGTACACTACACAATTTCAATGTTTCATGTATTAATTTACCAGATAAGTGTCTGTGTGATAAGTGCACCGTAAAACCCAGTAAGTTACGGTAACTCAAACTGTTTGAGGAAACATATTGCCTTAAACCATTTAAGTTTAAAAACTAATATTTATTGAGTCAAAGAGAATGAATATTCAATGAAATGATAAATCCACTTAAATACTTTATGTAATAATTAAGTTGCATAAAAACAATAAAATCACACCCTTTAATTTCACTCAAAACTCTTACTGTTAACTGCTAGCTAACAATAGTAGAAGCACATCTGCATGTACTATTGTAATTAGCACAGAGACTAACACTGTGCTGAAGTGTGCACAGACATTGCTTTTTAAATAAAGCAGTGTGTAGATTTTGTGATTTGGCCAATCCTCGACTTGATCACAGGCTCTGCTCTTCACCACAGTGGTAACCCTCAAAACTCAGAAACTCTTTAAATTCCAACATAACAGAACATCAAACTCTAACAGATCTCTCCTTCTCCCAGGAAACACATAAAATAACACTTAATTTTAACATTTACTTTCTGTTTTTACTGTTATTTTTATTTCTTATGCATTCCTTTTTTATTCGTATGTATTTAGTTCTTCTTTATGTAAAGCACTTTGAATTACCATTGTGTATGAAATGTGCTATACAAATAAAATTCCCTTGCCTTGCCTTGCCTTGCCTTGCCTTTAACAGTCAGAAACAAAGCATGCCGGGAACTAGAAATCTACTGTAACTCATTCAGTTTAAAATAATCAGTTATTGAGTTCACATAACTTTTTTCTATTAAGTACAATGAACTTAATATTAGTAAAATGAACTAATTTCATGTAGTAAAGATTTTACAGTGTGGGGAAATGCAGTTTTTTGTCTTGTATAATAAAATAATCGAAAGAAATAATTATTTCATTTATTAATGTTTTGTTAACTAGCTGCTTCACGTTGTGGTCCTGATCACCCTGTTTATTTTGTGATATTGACTGGCTTACTAGATTTAAATGAATATAAGTGACTCAGCTGTATCATTTACATGTCTAATGGTCAAGGTAGTTGTCGATCATTTTTTTAAATCCTCCTTTTGTAAATGTAATCTGTATAACTAACATATTATTAGATGACACCTTGCAGTTGCAGTCATACCTGTTTTTAAGTATATTAATTTTGAATCACTTTGATTTAGATCATTCTAGTAGATCTTAGCTTTGTCCTAAGTTGCCATGAAGTTAATAAACATGTCACCACCAGGGCTTTTTCTCTCTTTTTCTGTCAGTATAGGAAGCGTGAGATACTGTACCTGTCAGGGCACTTATCCAACAGGGCATTTGCATTGACAAACAAAAGAGCCATCATGTGCACCACTGCTCCATTGCACAGTTGAGAGTAAATTGGTTACGTCTTGAAAGACTCAAAGTCGTCGCACAGGAGTCTGTCAGATATGTTAACCTTTGGGTTGCATAAGAAGAAAAACAATACCTTTTGCCTGTATGGACTGAAATCAATGATTTTATGTTATCTTTTAATTAGTGTTTTCTATCTAAATTCTGATTTATTTTAAGCATAACTATTCTCAGGTCAGAGTAAAGCCAAAGTCTTGAATACATCTTTATGAAGGTTGTAGTTTCAGTTTCAGCTTCGCCTACGCCTAAAATATTTATGCGTTACTGGATGTATTGAAAGCAGCATATGTTGTGCTGTAGATGTGGAAATTATTGCTTATATGAATTATCTTAAGAGCACCATGTGTTGTATAGTCAGGAACTGGCCCACAGGATGGTCCAGGGAAAAAATGGAAAGGAAAAAAATTCACATCAATATATAGTATTAATATAATATATTCATAATAGTTAAAGGGACAGTTTATGCAAAAATAAAAATTCTGTTTACTCTGTTGTTCCAAATAGAGGTGTGAATCTTCACTTCATTCCGTTCGATTGCGGTTCAAAGTGCACTTAAGACATAACCAATTGTTTACGTGAATGCTCGATAAATAATTCTTTGTGCATCTGACCATTCAAGTGTAATTTGCCACTAAAGAGAACTGAATTCAGGATTGCATGCTGTCTGAAATGGCAGTTTTCTGTGCATGCGCTTCAGCTGTGTGTCAGTCAGAATGAGTAACACAGTGGTATTTTTTTTTATTGCACTTAATAACTCTTTAACACCAAGCACATTGCACACTTCCTGCACTTTCTAATACATGTTCATGTTCATACATGTATATGTTCTTTTTTCTAGAAACCAAAATGAAATATCTGCTTTTTAAGAAGTTATGTACATTTATCTACAAACATCAGATGCAAGTGATTTACTTCCGATTTAATTATTATTTAATTTTTTTTTATTCTTTTGATGCAGAATCGTTCATTTCATATCTGCATCACAAATTAATTATATTCCACAGCTCTAGTTCCAAACCTTTCTTTCTGTCTTTCTTTCAAACTTACTTTCTTCTGTGAAACACAAAAAATATTTTAAAGGATGTTTGTAACTAAACCATTTTGATGACCATTGACTTCCATTTGTATAAAAAAAAACAGACATTTCTCAAATTCTATTATGTTTTGCAGAAGAAAGAAAGTCATACAGGTTTGGTATGTCATGAGGGTAAGTAAATTATGGCAGAATATTTTTGGGGTGAACTGTCCCTTTAAAGCTTGTGCAGCTTTTGGTGAATCTGTGAATGACACTATCCCAGAGAAACCCAGTCCCTTGTGGCAGTAATTAAAACACAGACAGGTACATAGAAAGAATATTATAAAAATAGATTTTTACGTTTGAATGATAATTAGAGATATTAATACTGATCCATTGTTGCTGCCATTTGACTGAGAAGCAAGCCTGTCATAGAGCTTCCATCTTTAGCCCAAATTTTTTGCAAATGTTCAGTTTTAGATGGCTTATTAAAGCTCTAAATGTATTATTAAAAGCACTAATGTAACCAGCGTGCCTCATTCCTGTTCTTGACAATCTCTCACAAACTACAGAACTGCTCTGAGATTAGTAAAAAGCCAACTTACTTTATGAAAATGTTTGATCATCTGGTCCAAAGGCAATGGAGGCCAGTAGTTGTGATTGGGCTCTTTAATTACCCATTTGTGACTCATTTGTGATGGTTGTGATGGATGACATAACCATCCATGTTACTATGTTACTAAACCTCAGTGATGACAAATAAATGATGCACATCACTGCCTTTTTAAAGGGTTAGTTCACCCAAAAATGAAAATTCTGTCCTTAATTACTCATTCTCATGTTGTTGCAAACCTGTAAGACCTTCGTTCATCTTCAGAACACAAATTAAGATATTTTTGATGAAATCTGAGAGCTCTCTGACCCCTCCATAGACAGCAATTTAATTTCCACTGTTGAGGCCCAGAAAGGTACTAAAGACATCATTAAAATAGTCCACATGACTGCAGTGGTTCAACCTTAAATGGGTCATGAACTGCATTGTTTTATTGTTTTATAATGTTTCGTGGTGTACACTTATAATTCTTAGTATGCTTTTTATATCCAAAATTGTTATAATTTAGAAATAAAAGGCATTTTTGCTACCCTGATTTTAGCCCTTTTATTTGAACGCTCTGTTTTAAGGGGCATATCTGCTGTGAGACTTCAGTGTAAATGCCCACTGCTGTGATTGGCTAACATCTTTCCATTTGAAATAGCCAAGTATTACTCTCTCTTTTAGCACGTCTTTACTATTACAGCTCTCAAGGTTAACTAATTATGAAAAGTGCTGCATTACATTTAGATCTCTGGCATTATATTCATATCGTGGCATGAAAGGTTGCACTGATGAACAGCTGATCACAGACATGTTGAGCGCATGAAAGCAGTGATCTCGTCATTGCAACTCATTTTCTGTACGCTAACAAATGTTTTAATCCTCACTAACAGTGCAAACGTGATATAACTAAGAGATTCGTTAAATAAAAAGGGAGTTTTGGTGCGAGTCCAGAACTCAGTCACTGATAAACTCTGGCTGTTTGATTGACAGCTCCAACGATTGCAAAGGGAGAGTTCTTTGATCGCTTTCTTTATATAATTTAATTACTGTTAAAGGTGCCCTAGAACTTTTTTTAAAAAGTTGTAATATAAGTCTAAGGTGTCCCCTGAATGTGTCTGTAAAGTTTCAGCTCAAAATACCCCATAGATTTTTTTTTTAATTCATTTTTTTAACTGCCTATTTTGTTATATTGTTTACATTTGATTCTGAATGAATTTGAGGCTGTGCTCCGTGGCTAATGGCTAATGCTACACTATTGGAGAGATTTATAAAGAATGAAGTTGTGTTTATGAATTATACAGACTGCAAGTGTTTAATAATGAAAATAGCGACAGCTCTTGTCTCCGTAAATACAGTAATAAACGATGGTAACTTTAACCACATTTAACAGTACATTATCAACATGTTAACGAAACATTTAGAAAGACAATTTACAAATATCACTAAAAATATCATGATATCATGGATCATGTCAGTTATTATTGCTCCATCTGCCATTTTTCGCTGTTGTTCTTGCTTGCTTACCTAGTCTGTTGATTCAGCTGTGCACAGATCCAGACGTTAATACTGCCTGCCCTTGTCTAATGCCTTTCATAATGTTGGGAACATGGGCTGGCATATGCAAATATTGGGGGCGTACACCCCGACTGTTACGTAACAGTCGATGTTATGTTGAGATTCGCCTGTTCTTCGGAGGTCTTTTAAACAAATGAGATTTATATAAGAAGGAGGAAACAATGGAGTTTGAGACTCACTGTATGTCATTTCCATGTACTGAACTCTTGTTATTTGACTATGCCAAGATAAATTTAACTTTTCATTCGAGGGTACCTTTAAATAAGATTATTTTCATCCTACAAAGAGAAACAATGTGAAGTTGATCGTTAAGTCACTGGTTTGATTTACTGATACATAGACAAAGAACTTCTGACTGTAATGAATCATTACATATCAGATCAGGCATTAGAACAGTAGGAGTAACTCAGTTAATTACATGTTGTTGCATCACTGTCGAGTCCATATCGTAAAAGTCTGTTTGCAAAGCCTGCGCCGAAATGCGATTGATTTACCAAAGAATCCACAGGAAATGTACCGAATAGAAATAAGATAGTGTCAACTGAGACATTCACATTGTTGAAAATAAATAACCATATTGCTAGCATAAGGATCCCTTTGTAATGTTATTTTTGTCCTGTTGTATTGCTTTCTCCTCTTCATCTCACTAATATGCCAGTGGGCGGGGCTAACGTTGCAATGATGAAGTAGGCGTTGATTTATTCTGCGGAGGTGGCGTTTCACCTATATATGACACGCACATTCCAGGATCAGTCTTTCAATGGGCCTGGTGTCAATAAAAGCTTTTAGTGGAGTAACAAGAAGGATTTCAGTTCTGAAATTTACAGGATATTCTTATAGTACGATGACCTCTTATATGTCAAAAGCTTGAGGAAAAGTTGGTTTCTCAATTCATGACCCCTTTAATTTTATGTTTAATTTTATTTATCGCTCAGTGTTCCGCTCTATGCTCATGCAGAGCTCAGTTGCTCATGCCCCATGCGAACGCTCCATTCATATACTGCTCACGCTCATCAGTAAAGCAAAGTCCACTCAATATCTGTTGAATCTGATTCTGTTGTATAGAACTGAATAAAGAATAATATATTAATATTTAGTGTGTTACTTTCAAAAATGTGTGGTTATTTGATTGGCCTGTATTTTTAAATTCAGTATCATTAAAATTAAAAAGTCTAATATTAATATAGTTATACAAAAAAAGCTAATTTAAAATTAGAAATAAATCATTTTTAAAAAGCATTTTCAGTTTCAGTTTTCGGACAAGTACATTCAGAATTTTGCTGTAATATATATATATAAGATTCTTTGATGAATAGAAGTTCATAGAAGAACAGCATTTATTTGAAACAATAACCTTTTGTAACATTATAAATGCCTTCACTGTCACTTTTCAATTTGTTGCATCCTTGCTGAATATTAATTCAGTATTAATTTCTTTTAAAAATGACTGACCCTAAACATTCGAACTGTAGT
Source organism: Chanodichthys erythropterus (assembly GCF_024489055.1). Classification (NCBI taxonomy): domain Eukaryota; kingdom Metazoa; phylum Chordata; class Actinopteri; order Cypriniformes; family Xenocyprididae; genus Chanodichthys; species Chanodichthys erythropterus. Next base: position 16,580,798 of record NC_090226.1, read on the forward strand.
GTGTTTGTAAATAATGTTTTTAGATTTCATAGGGACATGAAAAGTTGATTTTGTTTCAGTCTGGTTTATGTGATCAGTACATCATCTTGCTGCCAGACCACTGATGATAGCGGTTCATGGTTCGAGACCAGCAGGTTTAACAGGCCAATGGGGGCCAGTTTTGAAAAGGGGTATTTAAGATGACCATTTCCATCAGTGACTAAACAGTGATTACTAAACAGTGATTACAAAACCAAAAAAAACTCCTGAAGCTGCAGGATCTTGAGATACTCCCAGAAGCTGGTGTTTCCACAAAAACGAACATAAACACTCCATTTCACACTTGCACGCCTGCCGTACAGTGATCAGTGAAAGGTGACTGAATGGAGAGATGTGTGGTGAGGATGTTGCAGCTCTTCATCAGAGGGGTGGAGACGCAGACACACCAGGCGTGGAGTTAAACCTGCGAGTGTGTTCGTGCACTGGGCTTCTAAGAGCTTCTCTACCTAGATCGTTTATCAATGACAATGAAGGGGATGGTCAAATTATCTGCTCTCAGTCTCTCTTTCTCTTTCTCTCTCTCTCTCTCTCTCTCTCTCTCTCTCTCTCTCTTTCTCTCTTTCTTCTTGTCTCTCCCTCTCACCTTATCGCTATCTGTGTTTCTCTCTCGCTTTGTCACAATCTCCTTTTCTCTCCCTCCATTTTCATATCCATCGCTTCCGTCCTCATCTCTGTTGTCTCTCTTTCAGCACATTTTGTCTGTCCTCCACTTCCTCCCAGACCTGAGACACATGATTAGAAGACACTAGAATGTCTGTGGTTTTCAAGTCAACCCAGTTCTGATGAAGCGAGCGTATCCTGTCTGCATCTGTGATATGCTGTCATAAGCATGTTGTTGTCTAATGTTGGGATTGATATCCGGAGGAGCGCTAAGGCTCAGGTTTTATTTCATTGTTATGCCGGAAAGCTCATTTGGAATTTTTAAAGGACACATACTGCTGATGTTTCTCTCTGTAAGAAGCCCTCAAAGCTGTAGTTAAACATACAGGACTCTGAATGAATCACTGTCTGTGTGCTCTACCTGTATGAATTTGTCGAAATTATGAATGCTGTCTAGTGTAGTAGTACTTACTTACTAGGGATGTAACAATATCCTTGTTCCACGATTTAATACATATCACGATACTGAACTTTCAATATGATATTATGGTAACACTTTATTTTAAGGTCTTTTAACTAGTTGCTTATTAGCATTCATATTACTAGAATATTGGCTGATTATTAGTGATTGTTAAGCACATATTAATGCCTTATTCTGCATGACAGTACCTAAACTTAACAACTACCTTAAAGGTGCCCTAGAATTAAAAATTGAATTTATCTTGGCATAGTTAAATAACAAGAGTTCAGTATATGGAAATGACATACAGTGAGTCTCAAACTCCATTGTTTCCTCCTCCTTATATAAATCTCATTTGTTTAAAAGACCTCTGAAGAACAGGCGAATCTCAACATAACACCGACTGTTACGCCCCCAATATTTGCATATGCCAGCCCATGTTCCCAACATTATGAAAGGCATTAGACAAGGGCAGCCAGTATAAACGTCTGGATCTGTGCACAGCTGAATCATCAGACTAGGTAAGCAAGCAAGAACAATTGCGAAAAATGGCAGATGGAGCGATAATAACTGACATAATTCATGATATCATGATATTTTTAGTGATATTTGTAAATTGTCTTTCTAAATGTTTCGTTAGCATGTTGATAATGTACTGTTAAATGTGGTTAAAGTTACCATCATTTCTTACTGTATTCATGGAGACGAGTCGTCGCTATTTTCATTATTAAACACTTGCAGTCTGTATAATTCATAAACACAACTAAATTCTTTATAAATCTCTCCAACAGTGTGTAATGTTAGCTTTAACCACGGAGCAAAACCTCAAACTCATTCGTATGAGTATGTAAACATCCAAATAAATACAATACTCACATAATCCGACGTATACATGCAGTATGCATGATGAACACTTTGTAAAGATCCATTTTGAGGGTTATATTAGCTGTGTAAACTTTATGCACTGTTTAAGGCAAGCACGAGCTCCGTGGGCGAGGAGCGTGAGCATTTAAAGGGGCCGCAACATGAATCGGTGCATTTCTAATTATGCCCCAAAATAGGCAGTTAAAAAAATTAATTTAAAAAACATCTATGGGGTATTTTGAGCTGAAACTTCACAGACACATTCAGGAGACACCTTAGACTTATATTACATCTTGTAAAAAACGTTCGATGGCACCTTAAATAGCTATTAATAAGAAGTAAATTAGGAGTTTATTGAGGGAAAGGTCGTAGTTAATAGTGAATAAATGTTTCTTATACTAAAGTGTTAACATTTGGGGATTACATTGGGGGTGGAAATGAATAGGCTTGGACTTGGTGCTGGTAACCCATTACACAGGACAATGTGGATAACAGAATAAAAATATATATGATTCTGAAGCTGAAAATACAGAATAATTTTAGACAAGTATGCTTGCATTCTGTAATTGACTAGATATATTTAAAATAATGTAGGCCACTTTTACTGGTAACACAAGACATTTGGCATTATCATGACCAACAAATATTTCCCCACTGCATTATTATACATTATATTCAGTATTATAGAATGTGTACGTGGGTAATGTAGTACTGACACTAAAACTATAAACTTGAATTCACACAGTTATTTTTATTTTGGGTGAACTATGCACAATACATATTGTCATTATCCATGATATACATTGTTTAATTTTTGTATTGCATGATATATTGTTACACCCCTAGTACTTACTGACAATTTAAATATACCTTGCCCACTCAGATGACTCAGGCTTCAACATCTGCAACATCCGTTGTGAATATCTGCTGAGAAAATTCCCTAAAATTTGTATAAATATAAGAGCATTCTTAAAACATACAAAAATATCAGGTCTATGTACACATGCATCAGACAGACATATTTCAGCTGTTGTGTTGTCACATCTTAATCTTATTTCAAAATGATTTTTGAGAGGCTATATTAAGTTAAGTTAAATATTTTTAATATAATCAATTGTACTACAATAATGAGGTAAATTTACAGCATTCGTTTCAGTTATATGGAGTGTGTGTATGTATGGTTCAGAAGTTTTGTGTCGGTAAGATTATTATTATTATTGTTGTTGTATATATATGTTGTTTTTTTTAAAGAAATCATTACTTCATAAAGGAAGAATTTGATTAATCATAAGTGACTGAAGACTTTTACATTCTTACAAATACATATTTCAAACAAATGCTGTTTTTCTTGTTGTAAACTTTAAATTCACCAAAGAATCCTGAAAAAAAAAAAATGGTTTGGTCATGGTTTGCACAAAAATATTAAGCAGCATAACTGTTTTCAACATTGATAATAATAAGAAATCTTTATTGAGCAGCAAATCCGCATATTAGAATGATTTCTGAAGGATCATGTGACACTGAAGAAGGACTGGAGTAGTGATGTTGACAATACAGCTTTGCTATCACAGGAATAAATTACATTTTAAAATGTACTAAATTAGAAAATAGTTATTTTAAATTATAACAATATTTCACAATACCACTGCTTTTTACTTTATTCTGCCTTGGTGAGCATAAGAGACCATCTTACAGACCACAAAGGAAGTGTAACAAACAAAATTTTCACAAATGTGAGATACTGATAGTTTAAAAATTTCTTTAAGATACACCTAAATGCATAGACTGATATTTGATAAAGTGATACTCATTTTTCCTGTTTGACCTTTTGTCATCAGATTGCACTTCTCCTTTTGAATTGTTTTGTTTGGTTGCACTCACACAGTGATGTTTTTAGAGATTAAAAACAAAGAGCTGTTTTTAATGTTATATAGTCATATCCATGAACAAGACCAAACTTGTTCAGTTACTTTTACCCAGCTATAACAGACCTACAATACAAGGCAGGCACTGTCACGTTTAATTTGATTAATAATGAAATGATAAATGTCAGTGCACCATATATCTGTATGTCTCTAATAAGATGACAAGATTTAGGTTTGCAAACATCTTAAATCAGGATGGCTTTGGATCAAAACCCTAGCCCTGGTTATCTGCTTCTTGATTGGTATCTTTAGTGAATTCCTAAAGAGGCTATTGTCCTGATTGGCGGAGATTACTTTGAGAGCAGCACAGGTACACCCAGGTGACACTAAAGATTCAATGGCATCTTTTCAGGCTGTGATGTTTTTTGGAGTGTCCTTGTGTCTCTGCGTGAAGGAGCTGCTGTGAACAGCAGCCACAGCGCTGCTCTTGTCCCCTCACTTAATCACTCACACTAATTAACCTCCTGGCTCTCAGACTAATGGACAGTTAGTGCCTCTCTGAGCTTCACATCTTCAGCCGACAAAACGCTTCTGAATATAATGCTTGCTGCTCATTTACCCCTTTGGTTTATGTTTATGTTTATGAAGTGATTACAAAAGGTGTTGCAAGTTAAGTGTGAAGATGTATTGTCAGTGCATTTCAATATCTAACCCAGTGAAAGTAGGTAGGAAATGTGTTATTTGAGGAGAGAGCTCAAACCTACATTTGCTGCATGGGCATCAAGGCTCCACATGTCAACTGCTAGGCCACGGTTCCAACCTAAAAACATTGAGAATAATTGATATTGTTGCATTTTTTAACAAATAGTTGAAAAAGAAGGACACAAGCTAGAATCAAACCCACTTTTGCTGCATGAACATCAGTACTCTACATGTCAACTGCTAAGCCATGGTTCACACAAACACATTCTCAATACTTATTGTGATCTTGTAGAATTTTTTTTAATGATTAGTTAAAAAAGGAGGACACAAGCCAGAAACAAATCTGCATCTCCTGCATGAGACTCATCATTCCACTGCTAGGCCTCAGTTCTATCCCAAACACATTCTCAATGCCATGGTGAATATCTGATATTGTAGCATTTTTAATTTATAGTTTAAAAAGCCAGATTTAAATGCGCATCTCTTACTTGAGCTCCAAGGCTCATCATGTCAACTGCTAAGCCATGTTTCACAAAATCACATTCTCAACAACATGGTGAAAAATGGATCTTGTAGCATTTTTCTTATTGAGTATAATTTTTCAAAAAAGAACACAAGCTAGAATTAAACCCACATCTCCTGCATTAGCACCATGGCTCAACATGTCAGCTTCTAGGTCATGATTCAAAACCATTTTTACAGTCATGATAAATAACTGATGTAGCATTTTTCTTTTATGAATAATTAAAAAGGCGGAAAAACACCTGAATCGAAACCACAGAATCTCTGATTTTGTAGCATTAGCTTGGATCACAAATTTGGTCTATAGTATACAATATAGTTATGAGTAGTGTGTTTTTTTTTATGTTTATTTCATTCATTTTTAAGAATTTTGTATATTGATACTGATAAACATTTATATTGCATTTTCATGAAGCATTAAATATTTGCCTTTCTTTGTCCATTTGCATGAAATTTTTTTTTTATATTAAATTGTTTTGGATGTTTATTTGTCAGATTGAAATGTGATTATTCACATTTTTATAATATGAATTAATACATAAACAGCTTTAGGTGTGTGTATCGATATTCAAAAATTTGAATGTTTTGCCCATAAACAAATAATGTTATTTTTCCTGGTTCAGCAGACAATCTGTTTTCTTAGAAAATGGTCATTTGCATGTTGTTGACTTCAAGCAAGGTCAAGTATTTTAGATGTTTTCTCGGAGTGTACGGAACGGGTAGTTTGCATTTGGAGCGAGGTCCACATTAAGCCATGCTAAATAGCTAAGAATAGGAGCCATTTTCTTTTTTTTTTAATGTGCAGATATTTTTTTGACAGCTTTTATCTATTTTCAGTGCAGTTATTTGTGTGGTTTGGGTAGACTGTTTTCCACTAACTCTGCTGTCAATTCCGGACACTTTCTAAAAGTATGTATATTAAAAGCCAATGCCACCTACTGTACGGCTCTCCTAGCTTGCTTGTTTATAATCTTTCGGCCTTGCAGATTTCACAACTTTACAACTGCCACTCTTAATATGCAATCTCACTTTCTTTCTTCTCCTCGCTCTCCCACTCAATTACTCTCTTCCTCACTGGCTCTCCCACACACCTCGCTCGCTAGAGGACCCCCTCCCCATGCAACCTTTGAAACGCTGGCGCAGTAGCTTGCTATCCCTTATCGCTTATTTGTTTCCTTTCTTATGAAAACAGAGTAGCGCTTCTGCGAGTGACCCCCTGCACCACATGAACACACCCAGACGCTTTTCCCGGAACGTCCCCAGAATGGCCTGGGTGGCCTCACCTGAACTGGGCCGTTGATAAACTGAACAGAGTGTGGTGGGCAGACACTGTTTATTAATGGTGTGCATTATGAAAGCAAGTGTACTTGGGCATTTTGTCTGTGTATGATCTAATGGCAGATTTTAAAGATTCAGTTCAGGCTCCATTCACTGGTTAGGTCAGATTCTACATGCATCTTACACTCGATTACACAGTGTGTCCTAATCATGAGTGACGTGATTCTAGAAAGAAGTAATTTGTCTGTCCACAGTGAAAGAATAAATAAATTTGATCTGTAATATACAGTATAGTTAAGTGTAGCATGATTTTGATGTTTACTTTGTTTAAAAATGTTGTTAATTGTACTCTACAATTCAAAAGTTTGAGATTTATAAGGTTTTGTTTGTTTGTTTGTTTTTGAAGTCCACCGACTGCATGTATTTGATCAAAATACAGAAATAATTATTGTGAAATATTGTTGCTATTTAAAATAACTTTTTTTATTTTACTATTTTAAAATGTCATTTATTCCTGTGATAGCAAACCTGAATTTTCAGCATTATCGCTGTATAATCATGGCATAAAAAAAAAAAAAAATTAAAAAAAAAAAAAAAAAAAAAACTGAACCAAAACAGCTGTGTAACAGCAAACAATATTATGATAAAACACTGAAATCTCTGCAATTTCATGAAATGTTTTCAAATAGTTTCTTAGTCCATTTGCTTTGAACGCTTTAAAAATTTAAACTCATTAACTATACAATAATAAACAGTTTATTTATTTGTCAGTTTGTCAGTGATTGATTTACATTTTTATATTTTAATTAAGAAATTGATAAATTATCAGTTTTTTTAGATAGTTTTTTTAACTGACTCATCGCGCGGAGCTATTTGAAAGTCTGCATTTGCAAGCCCGCTTTAACTTTGCGCACGAGCGGATCGGTTTCTTCGCTTGAAAAGCGTTCAGCTTTTCCGCCAACAAATTCCGCCATGTAAATAGCAATCCGCCATGGCGCAAGCGCATCTCGCTCTTAAAGGGAATGGGAGATGACACTCTGATTGGTTTATTGAACGTTACGGCCATTACTCATTAAGAGAATAGGGACAACCCATTTCAAAAATGCGCCCCGGCGCACGGACCGTTTTTCCGTCGTTAAAATAGCAAAAGTGGATTTGGACACGCCCTGAGTGCACCTGCGCCGTGCGCTTTACACTTTGCGTTTAGATCCTTAAAATAGGGCCCTTAATGTTAAAACATTGAATAATTCAATTTACATTTGATTTCTTCAAAGCAAGTTCAATATAATTGAGGAAAACAATTGAAGAGAGAAAAGCCATATTTAATTCATATAGATTTTTGTAATAAGCAGATTTATAATATTAGCTTCTACAGTCATGCAAGTAGCTACATGTCAACTGCGATGTTAAATTTGCCTGCTTGTCTGAAGAGCAGGAAACATGGTATTTTGACCTGCTAATGAGTGTTTGTGTGTGTTTTTGCAGACATGCCCATCTTTGGCCAATGTCCTGCACAGGATGACTTCTACCTGGTCATGTGCAGCCACTGCAGTCAGGTAGTCAAACCCCAGGCCTTCCAAGCACACTACGGTAAGACCGCCTTCTGCTCTCCACAGTTGACTTACTCTCTGCCTTTCTCTCTCTGCTGTCTTCAATAGAGGTGTTTTAGAAAAATCTTATCTCACTCAAGGGAATTAAGACAGAAATCCCTCCCGCCCCCACCTCTGCTCTGCCTCGACTATCATAACATGAAGAGGGAAGAACACAAGCCTTTGATACCCACCGCCAGAGTTCTGTTTACTATCCTCAAGTTAATATTTGATGTGCTCTTTTTAGTCAGCACGTCTGTGCTGTTTTATCCAATCTAGCACGTAAAACCTCCCGTAAGACGTCAGAAAATTTCAGGAATAAAAAATAAAATAAAATAACTCCCATTTCACTGTACCTCTGATCTGTATTTTGAGGAAAATTGTTTACTTTGGGTTTTTTATTTATTTATTTCTGAGCCGTTAAAAAATGTGTCAACAGTGTTTTAACACTGTATCATTTATTTTAGCACATGAACATTGCAAAATCCATCTTACTTTCAGCATTTTTGCAAATTTCAAGAAAGTGGCGTCAATCAAATGGCTGTATATGGCTTCTATAATGAAGCTGGGGTATTTTTAATTTCTATTAAAATTTGTGTTAAAAGTGGTTTCATTTTTATTTTGATTTTGAAAACATTTGGCCCAGTCAAGCTCTTGCTTTGTCCCAGCTGTTTCTCTGTACACAATAATTAACCTTAAATGAAAGTCTCCATTACCTGATACTGAGTCAATCTGTTGTTTAAGGGTGTTCAGACTTGTGGTTTAGGTCTTTTGGTTCAGACCAAAAAAGAAAATAATACATTTGGTCCAGGTTCACTTAGGGTTCACACTGTAATTTTTAAGACAAACCTAAAGATACAAAAAAAAAAAAAAACTTTTATGAAGCATATATTACGACAGTCCAAAACAATGCTGTGTGCTGGGCTAAAAGCGCTTGTTGTATAGGCATACATATGATAGTATATTTTTACCAGCTAAGAACTTATGAAGAGCTTAGAAAATATGTAAAGGAATCAAATCAGCACCAGGAATTCCTCCGTTGCACACAAACAAAGATCTGCTGCAGGGGACACGTTTCTGATGCCTGTGATGGGCAGCGTAGCTCCTATGATGAGAAGAACCAGGTATGCTTGAGCATTCTGTCCTTTTTAGGGTCTCATTTTGTGACATCATGTCCTGTTTTGGTTCGTTTAGATGTCTTTGGTCCGTTCATATTTCAGTCGAACCAGAGTTTATTTAGAAGCAGACCGAGACCCACCTTTTCAAAGGTCTCTGTCCACTTGTTTATTGCACACCAGGGTTCGGATGGCAGCGTTCACACTTATTCAAATTGCACTAACAGAGCAATCATACCAGAGATCGTTATAATCGACTCGAACCTGACACGTGTGAACACACCCTAAGATTTTGTATTGAAAGCTGGTGCACTTTAACTTATTTCAGCATTGGCCACAAGGGGGAGACAAATTGTCATTAAGTCCCAGTAGCAAAATGCTTTTTAAGCATGCTGTAAAGTAGGGCATCTGCATTGTGCATCGGAGTTGGTTTGCCTCAAGTCTGCAGGGCATATAACATCCAATTTAAGTTCAAGTCATATGCTGGCATGTTTGTTGTTTTTAACACACCATTTTGTCATTTTATTTTCTTAATGTCAGTGTGTTTTTTGGCCTTTAGATATTTTAGCCCTAATTTCTTAGTAGTATCACTGTCACAGTTCAAAACATAATTACAAAATTTGTCAGAATGATCAGAATTTAATTATTAATGAAACCTTAAAATGTAACCATTCAATTTTAAAAAATTCAATTTAACTTTACTTTCAAAATTGTGCTTAAGTAGACTTCCCCCCCCCCATTTTTCTTATTATATATAAATATTTGAGTTACACTCAAAGCGACAAATTTTGTAAAACTGTCTGCCTAGTGCCTTGTGTACACAAACATTCATGAACCATTCATGACACAGTGCAGCTGTTCATGGGCTATTAGAACCCAAAATAAAAACTGTTATGTGATTGGAAGATTTCCCGTAGCTATAACTGGATCCAAAAACATGTCACTGGACTCAGAATTTGTGCAGATTGTGAAAGTTGCAGCACTCTTGAGAGAGCTAAAACATGTCGACATCAGTGCACTTGACGCTCTGTTCAGCTTCCAGAAGATCTTTTTTTTTCAGGACGGCATTGATGTTCAAATATTCCACAGTATGATCTGTTTATTGCGCTCGGACTGAGCCAGTTCTCCTGCAGTTTTTTTTAGAGATCATTACACAATCACTCACTCTAGCGGTGAGAGTTTTTTTTATGAACACTGGGACTCTTTTATTCTGGAGACTGAAAGATTAATGAGCAGATTAACTACACAGACCATGAAACTTTTAAATGCTCAAGTGCTTGACTAATAGTGTAGGGAAGAATCTAGTTCTGGCAAGTGCTTATCCGAGATGAGGATTAATAAATCATAATGAGCTGAAACAAGCTGTGGTACTAAGGAACATGTATTACAAACTACATATGAATCTGCAATCAGAAATGCAAATACATTTTAAAAATGATTTAGAAAAGGATTGCCCCTTTTGACAATTGGCCCTATAGTGACAATTATTTGTACAGGCTTTACAGTTTTCTCAGTGTCAAGAGCAGCTTATTGTAATTATAAATTAATTTACTTTTGCATGTGAAATGGATAAAGCTTCTTAAGGGTCAAAAACATATTTCTAATGGCACAGCATTTTTATGTCACATAATTTTTTAATTTATTGCGCTGCATCACCTGTATAATAGCTGTCACCGTTCAAATAATGCACGGTTCATACAAACTGTATGCAATATGTGTAAGGCTTTAATAAAAATATTGGATAATTATTTCCTCATGAATAAATTCTCAATGAGTAAAATTGGCTTTTATAGACTACATAACATGTTGCCTTTTTATCAGTTCGGACCAGTCTGGCCATTCTCCTCTGACCTCTGCCATCAAAAAGGCATTTTTGCCGACAGAACTGCCACTCACTGGATATTTTCTCTTTTTTTTTTTTTTAGACCATTCTCTGTAAACCCTAGAGATGTTTGTGCTTTAAAATCCCAATAGAGCAGCAGTTTCTGAAATACCAATAACCATGTCATGTTCAAAGTCCCTTAAATCACGTTTCTTCTCTATTCTGATGCTCATTTTGAACTTTGACTATGTCTATACGCCTAAATGCATTGAGTTGCTGCCATTTGATTGACAGATTAGACATTTGTGTTAACGAGCAGTTGAACCGGTGTACCTAATAAAGTGGCCAGTGAGTGTATATATGTATATAATTTGCTCTGAACTATTATGATTATTTTATTCACTTAAATGGGCTGTTTGTAGAATTCAGAAACTCTTGTTATTAGCAACACCGGTGGCCGATAAATAAACTGCAGCTTGTGCTTGCACTCATGCATACATAACATATTGTACAAGAGACTGAACGTGATTCAAGGCCCCGATATACTCATGGCGAAGTTCTTTTCCGTTCTTCACTTAGAAGTAAAAATTTGGGAATACCTTTGCAGCACAACTGTCATATCCTTTGGATTTTCCCGGCGAAACCGGCCCGAGTCCTTCACATAAAAATCAGTCTATAGGCTTTTTTAGACAACCTAGGAAGTCAGGGAAGTTTTCATTTCGCTACAAGCTGTTTACACATTCAGCTATACAAAAAGCCTTTATATAATACAAAATGCATTTGATTCCTCCACAACATTAATCAGTTTAAAATGGGCTCAACTTTTCCTGTGCTGAAATTGACCGGCTGACTGTACATTATCCTTCACTTTCATTACATTATGCATTTGTGGATACTGTGGGGTTTTGCAGTCAAACTGGACCTCAGATGATTAGCTGATTGGATATTTAATCTTGCTGTCCTTCAAACAATGTTGAAATTAAAGTCTTTGAAGTGAATTCAGTAGAGTTTACTAGGGCTGCCCCCAACTAAAGATTTTTGTAGTCGACTAGTTGCTTGTTTATGATACTAATTGATTTACTTAAGTATATATTGCTTTGGCTATGATTAAGGTTGATAAATTATAGGCAAACGACACAGACCAATGGTACTTTGAAGGTGTTTACTAGCCAGAGCAAGCTTTTCTGGAAATTTTGCTTTGGCAAGCTGTTTCAAACTCCTGAAACAAACACAAAACGAACTTCGTGTTAGCCTGATTTTGTTCGAAATGACGTCACACCAGTTCATTCTTCGATTTCACTTGAAGTATATCGGGGCCTTTAGTCGACTATTAGGGGGCAACCCTAGACTTTACAATATGAAGTGGAGATGAAACAAACAAAAATAAAAGTTTGACAGCAGCATCTGATGGTGAAGTAATTACTTTTAGTTTTTCAGTAGTCTCAAATTTGCTTAAAATGACTGTTCATATACATTGTAATTATCATTAGCTGCGTTATATATTTAATTATGGTTCATTTAAAAGCTAAATTTGATGACCAACAAATATTTATTTAAATTCTATTCTCTGCTTGATTGACAGTTATGTTACCCACTCTGATGTATTTGAAGTTTGCTGATAGATTTGCAAAGTGGAAAATTTTAATAAACTCTCAAACACACTGTAAGAGCACTTGATTTGATTGTTTGTAGCTGCCGTCATTTTTCAAATGCTTTTATAAGTAGAAAAATTGTTTTTTTTTTTACTATTGCGAAAAATGACATCAATAATGAAATGTTGAGATTTTCATTTTTTTGGGGGGGATTTTTGTCAATTACACTGTGCCTTTGTCCACGCTGATCACCCTCTTTTGCACGAGGCTCTTGATTTTATGTCAGTAGTTCCCTGTGGTCATTTGTCAGATTGCAGTATTTGGTTTCCTTTCATCAGTCCCAGATTGCTTTTCAACATGGGGCAAAATGATATTGCAAACTGTTGTGGTCTAATTGGGGCTTTGTCGATTGAGCCTTTGGTTACTCAAATTGCTGTTGGCTCACTTTCTCGGAGCAGCGCCAACAATCCGGCAAGAAGCCACAAGCCTCAGTGAGAAATAAATAAGTCAAGGATTTCTTCCTGGTGTTTTTATTTTATTTTATTTATACTATTTGCTGTAGATTTATCAGCACAGATAAACACTGGTGGGACAACAGACTAAAGTGTGTGTGTGTGTGTGTGTTTGACCCTGGTTTGCTGGAGGGCTTAGTGACAAACACTGGGCCGGAGCAGCAGGACTGTGTGCTTTTGACAGGCTGGAGACAGAGTCGTTTGTTTGCAGCACAGCGGTTCATTCCTTTGACTAAATGCTCTTGCACATTTGTCTCTTGTAATTACGACTGAGAGAGAGCAAAGGTGTTTATTTAGAAGAGGAGAGTGTCTATATGTGCGTCTGAGTATTAATCTTGAAGCCTTTACAACCCACCTGCATTAAACATGAAAATGCCTTTTTTTTTTTTTTTTATACAAATGTTACCAGTTACTAACTTTGGCAGCCCTAAAATATTGAAATAAATTTCAAATAAAAAAATAAATCAACTGACACAAAAACAATAAATTAAAACTACAAATGATAGTGAAAACTAATGAAAAAAAAAAAAAGGAAAAACTGCCATTACCCTACTAGACATCGTACATGTGTTTATGTACTTTTTGCCTTTAAACATTGAGCATTCGAAGGGTAAAATCTTTCAAATGTCTCTCCCCTCAGAGAGAAGACACAGCTCCAGCAGCAAGCCCCCATCCAGCTATGCCGCCTCTGCTGCATTCGCAATCTCTCGAAATAAGGGCAGCATTGGGGGCGGAGTTGGGGGTGGGGCCGTCAGTGGAAGCACACTGGCACGCCCCTCCAGCACAAACAGCAGCATCCCCACTAAAATCTACAAACCAACCAAAGAGAAGCTGCCTCACAGGAAGCCTCACTTCCCCTACAGGGTGCTGCAAGAAGAGAGGTGTGTATGTGTGTGTTTTGATGGAGTGTAAGTGGATATAATGGATAAATTCGTTAAGATAATCAGCCCATTCTTATGTAACACAAAAGATGTAATCTGAAACACACCCACCTTTGGTACAATATAAGACTTAAGTCTTTATTTCTCTGCCTCCCAGCCCAAGTCCTGCTGTCAAAGTAGAGAAGGTCCATCTGAAGGTGGAATCTTCAGCCAAACTCCCCCATGTGCCCGCCTCTTCTTCCACATCCTCCTCCTCGTCCTCCAATACTGTGAGCACCTCTCCCCTGAAGTCAGGCCTTAACTTCCCCTCCATACCAAAGGCTCCACAGCTGGCCCCTGGTCAGATCCCCAACGGAAAGGGACACCTCTCGTCTCAAGACAAGAAACCGGACAGCAGCAGTGCCAGTAGCAGAAGACACGTGTACAAGAGACAAGGTAAATGCTAATACTCACTGCTGCTGCTGTATATTTGTTATTTGTCTCAAAAAATCCTATTGAAAAAATACAACCCTTTTCTTGACCTTATGTGTTCTGTTATGATATTTTTTGTTCTAGAGCGAGAGTTTAATCCAGATATCCATTGTGGGGTTATGGATATGACCGCACATAAGCCATGCACAAGATCCTTAACATGCAAGGTACGCCACCTTACACTTTGCAGTATGTTTTGAGTCGAAATTAGGGATGCACTATAGAAATTTTGGCCCATACAAATAAGCAGTTATTATTTTTATGTTATGGCCAATAATCAGTATAAAAAAAATGTGTCAGACATTCAGACTTTTTAAATCATACTTTAAACCTGAATTTCTGAATATCTTCCTAATCAGAATTATCTTGGCCAATATCATTATGGTCTACAATATATTGCAGTAGAGCGCATCTATAAGACATCCCTAATAAGTAAGTGAATCAAACATTTAATTGATTGACTGAACCATTAAATATCACCCTATGTCTCCACAGACACATTCCATAAGCCAGAGGAGGGCGGTGCTTGGGCGGCGGCAACGCTTTGACACGCTGCTCGCTGAGCACAAGAGCAAAGCACGCGACAAGGAGTTGCAGTTCAGGTTGGACCCCTCACACCCAGCACCCCCTCTCAGGGACCCTCACCCTCCCCCCTCCCGCCCCTCACAAGACCCTCACCTGGTCTCCCATGGCAATGGCACTGCTGATGCCACCAAGCCTTTGCCCCTCAGCAAACCCAAACCTCATAATTCTGGGCTTCCACGGTGAGTTGCTTCATCCTGCTTCACTATTTCCTCTAAATCAGCTTCCTGTATGATTGATTAGCCAATTGTGCTAGTTTACAGTCATCTCCACTTGTTTTTGTTTGGGACATCCCTTTGTCCCCATTTGGGACAAAGATTAAGTTGCTCTTCTTCATCTTCAGACTCAACAACAGTAACTCTCACAGTGGAGGAGACCCAGCCATGGCCCACGACCAGGCCCACCACTCTCACTCGGCCCCTGTTGGTACTGAGAGCAACCGCCTCTCCAGTGATGAGGGGGAGAATGAAGAGAGGGAGGAAGCCACGGAGAAACTGGACTGCCATTATTCGGGTTACCACCCACGACCAGCTGCTGTAAGTACAAGAAACCTTGTGATCTTAAAGTGTTAGGTGTTAAGTGTTTTTTTTTTTTTTTTTGAAGTGGTGAATTTCTCCAACTCAAGGGCCTGCTTAAAAAGTCACTTGCATTTATTTTCAGCTTTTGAATCACTAAGCTATTTTAAAAAGTTTAAATTAATATCCAGGTCCTCATTTGAATCCAATTTTGTGGCAAATGTGAGTTAAGTCGGCCTTCATTTGAATGCCTGAAGAGAACATTCGGCCTAACTTTATATAAATGTACTATGCGTATTCTGTCTCTCACCAGTACTGCACTTTTGGAAGTCGATTGTACGGTAGAGGATGTTACGCATTTGACCGGCGCTGGGATCAAGTACGGTGTGCTCTCACCACCATGCTGGACAAGCATGTCAACTCACAAATGTGGAAGTGAGTGTGTTGAGACCCTTCCTACAAGCAGCTGTTTTTCTGATGAACACAGTCCTAATTGTGATTTCTTCCGTTTACTTTGTAGGAAAATCCCTCTGGCGTTGGAGAACTCTGCAACAACACCAACAGCCTCTCACCGGACAAGCACAAATTCCCATTCTTCCTCATCCTCCTCCATATCCGCAGGCTTTCTCAGCCTGTCTTCGCCGCCGCCTTATGATAGCAAGCCGGTCCTGTCGTACGGCACCACCCTGAACGCCCGCTCTTCTCCGCAAGCCTCCGCAACCGAGCAGCCCGCCTACAGTGGCGCTTCTAGACAAGTGTCAGCCTCATCACCCCAGATGCCTTCAGCCCACTTGTCCTCCCTACCCTCGTTGGGCTCCAACCGACCCCTTAAATCCCGATCTGGTACAAAGTCCTTCAGGGCTCGGGAGCCATCCTCCAGCCTAAGTAACTCTATCGTCAAGGGTAGTAATAATAGCAGCGTTAGCGTCAGCGGAAGTGCGAGCGGTAGCCTCACTTCGGGCAAGAAGCGGAAAAACAGTTCCTTGCTAACATCCCATAGCAATTACACCTCTGAATCTTCCTCATCTTCATCTTTTAAGAAGAACTGTGCAGTAAACGCGGGCAGCCTGGGCAGTGCCTACCACTCCTCACTCGCCTCCACCCCCTCTTCGTCTTCATCGTCATCAGCTTCGTCATCATCCCACAGTGGGGTGTACAGTGTGGGGGTAAACTGCACCCCAGGCAGGGCCAACTCTCTGAGCTTGAAGCAGGAGTCGACAGGTCGCGGCCCTCCTTCTGGCAGCCCTGCCGAGTCTATTAAACGCATGAGTGTGGTGATGAACAGCAGCGACTCCACCCTCTCCCTCGGGCCATTTGTTCACCAGAGCAGCGATCATCACACAGATGCACGTCTAGAAGCCAAAAGGAGGAAGGGTTCGCCTGGCTCAAGTAGCCTCAACAGCACAGGTCCATACACCTTATCAATGCAGATTCGCTGTTTCATTCATTCATTCAT
Organism: Chanodichthys erythropterus; assembly: GCF_024489055.1. NCBI lineage: Eukaryota > Metazoa > Chordata > Actinopteri > Cypriniformes > Xenocyprididae > Chanodichthys > Chanodichthys erythropterus. Next base: position 16,597,663 of record NC_090226.1, read on the forward strand.
TCATTCATTCATTCATTCATTTAAATCCGGATTCCTGCTTCATTTGAGTTATTTTTGATATAGTTTAATTTAAGTTTAGTTTTAATCTGGTTTCTGTTTCATCTCAATTTGGTTATCTCTGTCTAATGTCATTTTAGTATCAATCCAGATTTTGTTTGATTTGTTTAGTTTTTAGATTTGGGTTTTCATTTCATTTTAAATCCAGATTTCATTTAATTTATTTTTGGTTTTAATTTGGTTTCTGTTTCATTGCAGTTTAGTTTAATCCGATTTCTATTTAATCTGAATTTAGTTTTGATCCAGTTACTATTTTACTTGATTGTAGTATTAATACAGTTTCAGATTCAAATGTTTATTTTTGATCCAGTTTTTTTTTTTTTTTTTTCGTTTAGTTTTAATCAAGACTCTAATGTAATTTTAGTGTTAATCCAATTTCTATTTTACTTCGGATTTAATTTGGTTTCCTGTTTCATGCCAGTTTCATCTCATATTGGTTTCAATAGTTTATTTCAGTTTAACTTTAATCCAGACTCTAATGTAATTTTCGTATTAGTCCAGTTTCTATTTTTATTCTATTTCATTTCATCTTATTTTTTCAGTGTTCGTGCCATTTCACATTAGTATCAAATCCTGTTTTATCTTAGTTTAGTTTTGATGCATATCTGTTTCACTTTAGTATGTTTAATCCAGTTTCAGTTTCATTTCAGTTTAGTTTCATCTTGACTCTAATTTTTGTTATTAATCCAGTTTCTGGATGAATTTTGATCTGGTTGCTTTTCAATTTCAGGTTACATTTAAGTAGGGTTTTGTTTCATTTCAGTTTATTTGTAAGTTTTTGTTACATTTCACGTGAGCTTTAATGCATTTGAATCACCGCTCTTCAAAATTTACAGAGACATACTTAACTGTCAGGCAGACTTTTCTGGATTGAGATCTTCATCAAGTCCTTGAAACACTATAAACCAAAACTCATTTGTAGACTGTTTGCTTGATTCCAAAGTGCCATCTCTTATTCAAATTTTGTAATGACTTTGACAGCAGCATCTGGAGCAGGAGGGGGAGGAGGACAAGGTCCTGGCAGGCCCAAAATGGCCAAGTCTCCATCAATCAACAACATCCACAGCAAGCACGCTCGCTCTATACCTGGACCACCAGGGCTCCCTAACAATTCACTCATACATCAGGTTAGTTTGTTTGCATCATCCGGTTACTTCAGTTTTAGTTCAGAATGTAATATCTTCTCTTGTCCTCCTACACATTACATTTCTGCATTTGTATGTTTCCCGCAGCCAAAGGCTCGTCCCTGACACCGGTGTGGAGGCTCTGAGCGTGCTGAGCAGTAGGCTGGACCCAGAGCTCCCTCAGCCCCCTCATGCCACTCTGCACGAGGCCTTCTTTTTTTCTTACTCTTCCCACAATCCTCAGGGTGGAATGCACACTGGGTGGCCCATTTGATGTCCTTCGTGGGGATTTCCTCCCAAAGCCATGCAGGGGCACTCTCCTGGGATAGGATAATAAGCCAGAGAGATATAGTTCTCCTGTCGGAGGTTATAATGAATCTATACAATGCACCATTGGGTACAACGCCTGCTGCGTAGAGCTACCCAGCCTGAGCACTTGCGCTGGGGTCTGAAGGTACAGATTTGGGCTGGTACGTAGCCTCACCAACACTACCAAGCATAGGAGGGATGGGCAACGCGAACAAGATGAGTTCCTTTACCGATGTTTTTCGGTATGTGTGGACATATGAGAATACTGGAAACTGAAATCCTACTCAGCCTTGGAGGAAGTGTACAGGAGAGGAACATCCCTACAGTAGACACACAATCAACTTAAGTTAATCATAACACATGATCTCTCACTGGAAGGCTGAATAAGATCGAGCTGCGCTCACTGCAGATAGACATGACAGGAGTGGAGTTTCAACATGAGCAACCTAAACTTAAAGATTATGCAAACTAAACATTTTTCCTAAACCATATTTTCGTTTACAGGCTAGCAAATGTATAGCAAAGAGAACAAAATACCATTTATCATACCCATTTTTCCATTGTTTTTGGAAAGAAAGAAAAAACTAATCATGCTTAGATTTAGATTTTTGTTTTATTTCAAGGGAATTTTTTTATGAACTTCAGCTGAAGGAGTTATTTTGGTTATTATATTACCCTGACTTGAACTCTTAACATCCTGCATTAGCTAAAGCACTTGATTTTTTTTATTATTTTTTTCCCCCCACCACATTCATTTTAATAATTTCAGGATTGTTAGTAGCCTAGCATGTCTTTACTGAATCTCTGAGCAACAGTTGTCTCTTGAAGCTCCAAAAAAAACTCAACCACCACAAATATTCAGTTTTAGGTACATTAAGGGCTTGATTCAGTAAAGCTTTTAGCACATGCAAAAACAACTGCAGGAACAAATGAGAGACGGCAGATGATGTTTCTCCTCCTCCAATTCCCATTGTAGCACTAAAGAAGCATGTGCTGAATTCTTAATGTACTAAAATCTGCAGTCTTGCTTGAAAATGATTGTATGAGAGCCATTTCCTGTTGTCAATGCCTTAGGCATGGTATTGTTTTTTGCCGTTTCAATCTCAGAAAGGGGCTTATGGCTAGCTGATGTTGAGCCATAGACCAACATTACAGACACACTATCATCTCAGCAATGGAGTAGACATCTTCATGACTCTCAAAACTGTGACACATATACAGTAGTCTGGCCATCACCATCTCATGAAATAACCACTAAGTTATACTGCGACCGAACGTTCCTGCATTGATGCGACACAAACCTAAAGAGGTTAGTAGCTGGACATTCAGATTTAAATCTCATTTTCATTGTGGGTCTGTCAATTTAAAAAGGCAATAGATCCTTTTTTTGACTCGTTAAACTTCAGAAGAGATGTTGAGCTGGATTTTGTTGTGTAAGTTGGGGCTTCTCTTTAAAACTCCTGTAAATTCCTGAACTCCACTGATGTCAGTCAGCAATCGTTGCTGAGAAGTAGAGCATGATTTTTTTTTTTTTTCGGGTTTTTTTCTTGTGTGTGTGTATTTTTTCCTTCGGCTTTTTCGTACACGAAACCGAATACAAATATTGAAGTATCCCTATTTCAGAATACATATTTTGTTAAAGAATTGTACATATGGAGATGTATTTTTGCACAGGCATTTTCGTAAAAATTTTTGGTACAATTGAGAACATTATTTATTTAGTAAATGGAAACATTCTAAGATTATTAGAAGTGGTTCACTGCCAAGCCGATAATGCAATACGCCACTCTATCCAAACAGCTTCTTGTAAGTCACATGCCGAGTTCCCCCTGACAGATTGTTGCCACAGTAGTGGGAAATCATCCACCGTATATATAGTGCTTTTTTTCCCCCCCTCATGATGCCTCCCCATCTCAATCCAAGAGGTCAGAGAATGTGATCAAAATAGCCCGTTCAACTGTGCAAAAGATTTCTGGCTGGCTGATGTATTTTGTAGGACTTTTCTAACTGGGAGAGGGAACAAAACAGTTGTACAGTGCAAAAGGTGCACCACTGTTGCCAAATGTTGTAATTGGATACACTGCTTTTTAATTATTCATTTGCTTTTATTTAACGCTGACAAAGAGAGAAAGTGCCTGAATTAGTTTCTCATCGACTGTTGTTTAGGCAGAGCTTTTTATTTCATGTATTCATTTTTCCACAGTACTTGAATGTTATATAAAGGTTTAGAAACTTTTTAAACCTGCCTAGGAATCTCATACATCGCCCTTTTCCCCTTCAAGTAGAGCGGTAACTGATTGATGAAATGCATGGCAGAGGAGAAACACTTGACACTGACATGAGAAAAGCTTCCCGACTGTCCTTTGTATTCTTTTGTGACTACTTTTGATATTAGAAATTTTCAAAGTGAGAGGGATAGATATTTTTGTGGCTAAGTCGGTGATTTCAACCAATGTTTTAGGCGGATAAATGTACTGTTTACCTTGAAATTGTAACTCCACTGTTTTCAGAAAATGAAAGCTTTGTGAAGATGTTTGACTAAACACCACAGGTTTGGAATGTGAATCGAAGATAAAAACAGTTTGCTTTTTGGGGAAGAAGCCTCTACATATAAACCTATGTACAAGTGTGTATATTTTGATTTTTTTTTTTTTTGTATACATATTCAAATCATTTGATCAGCTGGACTTTTGTGTGTTGGCTGCTATGTAATTCATGAACAAACACAGTAGGGTAGATTTACTTAATATTTAAAGAAAAGATTGTATAGTATATTTGTTTTGTAACAAGTTTCTGTAAATATAAAAAAAATAATTTATACAGTTATTTATAAGAAAAATGTGTCAGACTCATCTTTTCCAATTCGCTCACACAACAGACAAATTCAATGGTTTCCTCCAATTCAGTTTTATTATATACTGTACATAAAACAAAAGTCAGGTTGCTCACAAGAAAAGACTCGATCAACTGCCACATGCTGGACTACATGTTGATCACTCTGGACAGCTTCTGCACTCTGTTAAGCAGGAGATCACCTTTCTTTATGGTTTCCTGGTACTGCCAGTTCTTACTATCAGGTCTGAAGACAAATGCAAAGTCAAAGGGTTAGTTCACCCAAAAATAAATTCTGTAATTACATGTCGTTCCAAACCAACAAGACCTTGGTTCATCTTCTGAACACAAATTGAGATTTTTTTTTTTTTTTTTATCTCATGGAAAGCAATGAAAGGTCCAAAGTAGTACAGAAAACATTAAAATAGTCAACGTGACTAAAGTGGTTCAACCTTAATGTTATGAAGCGACGAGAATACTTTGGAAGTAGAACACGGAAGCTCTGCACTGCTTCAAATGCATAGGAGAATGACAGGGTAGAGAAGAAATTATTTAAGAAAGTTATTTTTGCAAACAAACACCGGTTTAGTATTGGCCGACGCGGTTCATGTGAGCACCACGATGTGTGATGCTGACGCAGGAGCCGGCCAATACTGAGACGGCATTCTGACGTAAAACACGGAAGCTGTGCAATGTGTCGTTAATGTAAACTGTGTAGGAGAATGACAGGGTGGAGAGGAAATTGTTGAATAAAGTTATTTTTGTTTTTGCACACAAAAAGTATTCTTGTCGCTTCATAACATTAAGGTTAAACCACTGTAGTCACGTTGACTATATTATCAATGTCTTTACTACTTTTCTAGACCTTGAATATGGTAATTTTATTGCTTTCTATGGGACATAAATAACCTCAGATTTCATAGAAAAAATCTTAATTTGTGTTCCAAAGAAAAACGAAGGTCTTACGGGTTTGGAACGACATGAGGGTGAGTAATAAATGACAGAATTCAAATTTTAATCGCATTGAACGACATGTATAGACTGTACGATGATGACACCTATTGAATCGTAGGCTACGAGACAAGATGGTATAGAAGAATAAAACATCATCAGTATACTCTAGTGGTAAACAAATAGAGCAAGATGAATCGCAATTGTGGTTATGTGCGCTGAAAAAAAGAGGACGACGCGAAAGGAGAATATGGATGAGGTCATGGGTAGGGAAAAGAGGCCAACTTGGCATGGCAATTTTGTAAATAGAGCTTGGGGTACGTAGTTTTAGCGCAAGTTCGCATAGACCAATACGCCATTTTATGTTACATTTTTATTGGCTAGTCAGATGTAGGTCGTTGCAACAAACACACTGTGAGATGATCATGTTAAAGGTGCTCTAGAACTTAAAGGTGCTCTTTTTTTTTTTAAAGATGTAATATAAGTCTAAGGTGTCCCCTGAATGTGTCTGTGAAGTTTCAGCTCAAAATACCCCATAGATTTCTTTAATTCATTTTTTTAACTGCCTATTTTGGGGCATAATTTGAAATGAGCCGATTCAGGGTGTGTGGTCCTTTAAATCTGGTGCTCCACGCCCATAAAAAAAGTTCAAACAGCTAATATAACCCTCAAAATGGATCTTTACAAAGTGTTCGTCATGCAGCATGTCTAATCGCATAAGTACAGTGTTTATTTTGATGTTTACATTGATTCTGAATGAGTTTGTTAGTGCTCCGTGGCTAACAGCTAATGCTACACTGTTGGAGAGATTTATAAAGAATTAAGTTGTGTTTATGAATTATACAGACTGCAAGTGTTTAATAATGAAAATAGCGACGGCTCGTCTCCATGAATACAGTAAGAAACGATGGTAACTTTAACCACATTTAACAGTACATTAGCAACATGCTAACGAAACATTTAGAAAGACACTTTACAAATATCACTAAAAATATCATGTTATCATGAATTATGTCAGTTATTATTGCTCCATCTGCCATTTTTCGCTGTTGTTCTTGCTTGCTTACCTAGTCTGATGATTCAGCTCTGCACATCCAGACATGTAATCCCTTTCATAATGTTGGGAACATGAGCTGGCATATGCAAATATTGGGGTCATACATATTAATGATCCCGACTGTTACGTAACAGTCGGTTTTATGTTGAGATTCGCCTGTTCTTCGGAGGTCGTTTAAACAAATGAGATTTATATAAGGAGGAGGAAACAATGGAGTTTGAGACTCACTGTATGTCATTTCCATGTACTGAACTCTTGTTATTTAACTATGCCGAGGTAAATTCAATTTTTGAATCTAGGGCACCTTTAAATTTCTGACACTCAGAAAATGATCGCAGACTATCTTTGGTCGCAAGATCGGGACAACGCCGTCTTTGAACTGTATGACACAGGACCACAATTTAGGAGCCACGACCACAGAAATCGCCACAATTGGTTATCTTTCATCTGCGATAGCTCAAAAATCATACAATGTGTACCGGGTATGAGTTAACCATAAATCCAACAGAGATTAAAATGACTAATAGACACATAACATTTAAGTCTTGTTGCTCACCTATTGGTTTCCACAATCTCATTGACTTTGTCGATCTTGCAATGCAAGCGGCCAGCAGCGATAAATCGTGACAGCTCCCTTGGGAAAGAAAAAGACCAAAGTGAGTGAAGAAAATGTATGTTTATGTACGTTTTAGTCCAGAAGATTATATGAATGTGGGAGCGTACTGGTCGATGAACTCTGTGCTGACGCCAAACGCTTCAGCCATGTATCCCAGGGTGAGGGAGCGGTAGGATTCCAGTAACTGGCTGTAGGCCAGAATGCGCATCTCTCGAACATAGTAACGGTAATGAGGAGCAAACAACCAGTCTTGCTTCATCTCCTGTTCCACTCGAGCTACAGAAGAGAAACAGATGGAACATCTAACAAACACATTTTTAAACAATGACAGAAGGCTTGGAGAAGCACTTTCAATAAACACTGCAAATAAATAATATATCTTACAGCATCTTAAAGTGGAGCGTGGAGAGTTAAGCAATAACATTCTTTTCAATTGTTCTTTAAAAGTTTCTAACATGAGCTACTGGACTGCTCCACTATTATTTTACTTACCCAATGATTGGAAGAATACAGAATAACGGCACTCGTAGAGAGAGAAGAGGTACTGACGGACGGCAGGTAAACTGTGCAACACCTCCAAGATCTCAGCACCTTTAATCACCTAAAAGAAAGAGATATTTCAAGTCTTGTGTTGGCTTATTTCTATTAGATTTAATTATACCTGTATTAGGTTTTAGCCATGTTAACACACAGGAGGTCCTTTGTTGGCAAACTACTTTCTGAATTGCACTGAATTGCTTTTTTTTTTATTACAACAAACAGGATCATCTCTTATGTGGAGCTAAAGCACTTTGTGTTGCTCTGGTTAAGTGTTTTTTAAATGCATTAAATCAAAATTTATAGATGTGATTCAATAAAGCTGGGGCTTTCAAACTGGTGTCCAGTGAGCCTTAAAGGGGTACTAGGAGGTCAATAGTAAATTTGAGGGATTTTTTTTTTTTTTAGGGCTGTCAAAGTTACAATCTTAACTCAAGATATAAATTAAAAGTTTAATAGATAATTTAATATTACTGTATTTACATCTACAAATTTCTGCTATCTAAAGACTAGTCTTAATCATATTTGTTCATTTGTAAAAAACATCAGCATAACATTTATACCAAATCTTACCTTCTCTCTCAGGTCGGGCCTCTTCAGTGCGATCATACACACATACACGGTGTATGTGACAAACGTCTTGTAGTCCATAAGCTCATACGAGGTAAATGTGGAGACGGTGTCCAGAAAGAGCTCTGCTGCCTGCTTGAAATCCCGAATGGCCACACAGTAGAGGCCCTGATACACCTTCAGACGATTCCTCCGGTCCCAGTCACCACCTTCTTCAATCAAACTGTTCATACATGCAAAGCGTCAGGCCAACATTTGAGCTTGAGATGCATTTGTTCATTAAAAAGAAGTGTGCACCCTATACCATACCTTTTGGCTTTCTCAGTGTTGCGGGTGATGAGGTCATTGTCCATATAAAACAGGCCGATCCTCAGCAGGTAAAAAACGATATCTAAGCGATGACCAAGCGCAACAGTCTTGTCATAGGTCTTCCTGAAGGCAGTCAGGGCCCCTTCCTAAAGGAAAGGCAGAGAAATGTTATTAGTTGTTTAGTGTCAGTAAGATTTTTTTTTAAAGAAATTGTTACTTTTATTCAACAAGGATGCACTAAATTGATCAGAAGTGCAGTAAAATCATTTATAATGTTACAAAAGATTTCTATTTCAAATAAATATTACGATATTAAGCAGCACAACGGTTTTCAACATTGATGATAAATGTTTCTAGGGGAGAGTGGGGTGATTTGTGCCAGGGGGAAGTAGTTCCACCCATTGTTTCCGTAAAACCATAGAAGAAGTTCTATTAGTTCTAGAAGTTCTATATAGAAGTTCTATTAGTTCTACACATGGCATGAGAGGAAAGCACATTTTAGCTCAAAAAACTGTTTATTTCCCTTCAAAGTAAAATTTCTATGATCAAGGTTTTTTGATTGTAGTGTCTGAACAATTATAGACAAGTTTGAAAACATTTCACACATGTTTTAGTGCTTTAGCAAGCTACACAATGAGTCTATACAGTTAGCATGATGTTAGCTCTTAACTGCTGGATCATGCTAGTTTTTCAAACTTGTGGGTCTGGGGTGATTTGTGCCAAAGGGCCTGGGTTTAGTTGTGCCAGTGACCCCCACTTATGATTATTTTCAACATATTATTAATTTTAATTGAACTCTTACATTTTAGCTGTTAAACTAAAATGTAAGTGCCACAAGACCACTTTTTAGTTAACTAGTTTTAGGGTGCTTTCACACTTGGTTCGATTGCCTGGACCGAACCCGAGTTCGATTGCTCCCCCCTCCCCCTGCCCCCACTGGACTGTGTCCACATTATATTATTTGGGTCCGACCCGCAGTTCGTTTGCGTCATCAAACCAGCAGCTGTTTACTCCGTTGCTTAGTAACGACGGCGCAGGAGAAGGCGGCAAAATGCATAACGTTGCTCTCCTCACTTTCATATTTTTGTTTTTGAACCGTTGGTTTTGTTCATAACAACACTTGCCTCTATCTGCCGCGACTGTAGTATGGAAGGTGAGCAGAAATAAGAAAGGCTACGCTACAGCTCTCTGCTTGCAGCACGTACGTCAGTCACGCTCGTTGGGAAAGTGAGTTAAACACACACACACACACACACAAACACACATTTTTATCAAATAATACGGCATTAATAGCAGTTCACTTCCGCAATTTGGTACGCTTGCATTCATATCAGAAGCGAACCGTACCGGAGTTCACTTGAACCGCACCCCAGACCACCCTTTTTAAGCGGACTCGGGTACGGTTCGCGGGTGCGCACCCGAGTTCAGAAGACCGTGTTCACATCATCCAAACGTACCGAACTCTGACGTCAATCGAACCCGGGTGCGCACCAAAAGTGCTAATGTGAAAGCACCCTTAGTTAGACCACTTTGAGTTAAATATGGTCCATATCAACCTTTATTGACATGGCAATAAAATTCGATTTCATTATTTTGACAGTTTGGGTGTTTTTTTGTTGGAGAGGGCAAGTTTTGGTGAGCTTTTGGGCTGGAATTCATCCACCCAATCAGGCAACACTGCTCACTTCACCCATTTTGTCTCACTCTTGACTGACAAGATGACGGCGGAAGATTCAGGTTCAAAGCGAAATGTAAAAGTGCACATTTTTGCGAGTTTTGTTGTTGTGTTTTTCATTAAGAATAATAATGAACCCACCATTCAAGCAATCGCCGCTCCCGAATTGGCGACAATTTATAAAAAAAAAAAAAAAAAAAAAAAAGTAAAATGCGCACAGCCACAAGGACATTCATAATGGTGCGTGTCCACTGGCACAGAGCGAGCGTTTTCAGTTAATTCATATGGAAGCTGAACCCACCCCACAGTTTGTTATCATACAGATTTAAAGTGTGAATGGTCTCTCTCCTTCTCTCTCTGTTTATGTGTGAGTAGTCTATACATGCGTGCATGCATGTGGAGGAGAGGTGCAATTTTCAAATAATAAATCGATTAATTACTAGCAATCATCAAATATTATTTTAGCTTGAAATGCCCATCCCTAGTGAGTTCTTACCTTGTCACCGATGCGTATGAGATACTCAGCTTTGGCCATCATGGCATCCCTGATCTCACTCTCTCCGAGGTTCTTCTCAGCATCTTCCAAAACATCATCCAGTCGTTTCAGTTCGTCCTCATTTGCTTTCTTCATCTTACTCAACAGATCCGTGTCTGCCTGCCATTTCAGCTCTTTACACAGAGCTTCATAGTATGGGGCCATATCTACAAAACAGAGCATCATATCATCAACATATGCACATTTTAAGAGTTTCACTTATATAATACACCCAATTCTAAATAATTATGAGAGGAAATACATCCAAAGAGAAACAGCAGAGAAAGTAGATAAGGGCTTTTCAATATTTTAGATGTCACAGACTCCTAAATATGATGATGATGATGATGATGTGAGTAGGGATGTGCAACAATTAATTGTGATTAATCATTTGCAAAATAAAAGTCTGTGTTTACGTAATATATGTGTGTGTTCTGTGTATAATAATTATGTAATATATATATATATATATATATATATATATATATATATATATATATATATATATATATATATATATATATACACACACACACACACATATATCTACAGACACATACATGTATATATTTAAGAAAAAAGTTAGATTTATATATATTTATATGTAATATAAAATATATTTAAATATATATTTATTTGAACATGCATATATTTCTTACATTTATACATGTATGCGTGTGTATATTATATATATATATATATATATATATATATATATATATATATATATATATATATATATATATATATATGCATAATTATACACAGAACACACATATTACGTAAACACAGACTTTTAATGTGCAAACAATTAATCGTTGCACATTAATAGATGTGAGAGAAAAATACATTTAAAAAAATTCAAAAGGCATCCATCTTTTATAAACTCCATATATGAACACTGAAAAAATTAATATTATAAATCTAAAATTAGTAGTTAAATTAGGTATAAGCTTCATTATTTCTACTGTAAAATGTATTTCATTTAAATATCATTTGTATTTAATCTATTAAAATTAAATTAAAATGAACTATATTAAATTGATAGCTTTTTTCATTTTAATCACACCTACATAAATGTATACAATTATAAAGTTTATAATGATGATAATGATTTAACAGCAGGATCCCAATGTGACAGCTTACCCCATATAGTGTGACTATACCCTGTTATTTTGGGTTGTTGTTGTTACAAAAAGTCAATGTGCGTTAAATACAAGAATATATCGATTAAAAAGCTCAATATGCTTTTTTTTTGTAGTCATGGCAGGCATGTCACTACATAAAATTACTATTAATAAATACATCTAAAAAAAAAAAGGTGTAAACAAAGTGACAATCGGCCCTGAATCACCCTATATGATAATATGTCAAATTAGCAGTTAAAAAAAAATAAAAATCGACATTCAAATGCGTCAGAAGAAATGTGTATTGATCAACCAAATACATTAGCAGCTAATGAGCTAATGCGCTACTTGGTTAAGCTACTAAACCCCAAACGGCAGGAAAACTATAAAACTCGTGCATATATTGCAGCAATACAGAAACTCTGTAATATATCTGCTAAACGAGCAGCAAGAGTAAGTGAATGAACTCACTGTTGAGTTTGATGGCGTCCATCAGCTCGCTCTTCACTTTAGCATCCTGTCTGTGAGTCAATAAAAACTTCAGCTGAGCTATTCTCAGATTGGGGTTTTTAGGTAAACCCTCTTCCTCCAGGTTTTCTAGTGGCATTTTTGCAGAGTTAAAAGAGAGCTAAAGAAGAACGGGAGAAAACGTAATGGCTGGGAGCGATAACGATAAACTAGCAGTGGCAACGATGACTAGGGGGAAATCTAAACAAAAAAATTGTGTAAATTCACTTCCTGCTGCTTGCGACAACGACGCAGAGTAAAGACAGTCACGCAGAGTCAAACAATGTAACAAAAAATAACACTGCCCCCGCCTGGCTGTATGTTATATTGCAACTACTAATATTGGTGTTTTCAGTCATTTAGATGCCTTGGTCGATCCCCAAATATGTTCATCCTCATGCGGGGGACCCATTCTAAAATTTAAAAGGCAGCTATATATTCTAATGTATAAAGGCCAAACATATACTGTGAGAACTTATAATATAAATATGTGCAAAATATGTTTGGAAAAAAAAAATAGATTCTATAACTTTACATTTATGGTACTGTACATGTATTTTGTTTGTTTGTTTTTTTATTTAAATAAAATGTATATTATTTTAATCATTTATTTATTTGAATCAATTTTTAATCAAATGTATTTATTTATTTTTATATTTACAGTTTTTTCCCCCGCATAGCATTCCCTTGTGCCCTCCCAGTTTGAAAACCCCTGTTTTAAACTCTCAAGTTCACAGCTAACCAGCTAGTAATTCAAAATTCAATATTCAGCTGACTCCACAAAATGATGCATTTCTTAGGTTTATTTAAAAGAAAGCTATTTTATTCTATGCAAATGCTTCATATGAGGTACACTTTTTAGAAGGCAAAATGTGACGAGTCATTCCAGTGTCAAAAATTAATCAAAATCCTCCCCAAAATGCCTAACAGCGATGACACTGTATTTATTGAAGAGAAGCAGCGGTGCTTCATTCACACAAAACAAGAAGATAAACATGAAGAACGTGTTGAAGGAACTGGTAGGAACATTATGTAATAATTATATTGCTAGACCTTTGAAACTAGATGAAATCTGAAGGATATTACAGAAGGATATATAATTATTGTCTCATTATTTAAACAAAATAATCATAATGGTAAAAACAAGTATATTGCTTGATATTGTCTCTGTGAGCTACATATTTAGTCTATTTAGAGTTAAAGAAGAGTTAAAATCTTAACCAAAGTTTACTCATTTTCTCAGAATGTGTCTGTGTCATTCTTGAACCAGAGAAACCCCCTCTGTGCTGGTTTTGTAGTTTAATGTGAACTATCTAAAGTACTAACATGTTGAATATGAATGTAGTCAGTGAACACTGTGGCTATAATTTCAGGTTGGCGGGAAAGCGCTCATCTTTATCATTGTGCTGGGGTTGGGTGGATCATTTCAGAATGGATTTCATCTCACAGCGATCAGCTCTCCGTCTCCAGTGCGTACTTGTATTTCTGTTTATTCTGTCACTGTTATTACATTAAGAATGCAGGTTACATTTTATTTTAAAGTGTAAAGTGTTAGCACTACTCTTAGTGAAATAAGGTTCAGTGGGGATCTGTATAGAACCCTAGAATTCTTGACTCAATTTTCAAGAACTCTTTATGCCAAAGGTTCTAAGTTAAGGTTCCAAAAGGAGGTTTTCACAGGGATGCCATAAAAGAACAATTCTGGCTTTCTCAAAGAACCTTTCAGTGAAAACTTTTTAAAATAAGCATGCTTTTCTAATTGTGAATTTTCAAAAATGAAAATTCTGTCATTTATTAATCAACTGTAAGACATTTGTTAATCTTCAGAACACAAATTAAGAAATTTTTGTTGAAATCCGATGACTCAGTGAGGCCAGCAATGACATTTCCTCTCTCAAGATCCATTAATGTACTAAAAACATATTTAAATCGGTTCATGTGAGTACAGTGGTTCAATATTAATATTATAAAGCGACGAGAATATTTTTGGTGTGCCAAAAAAAACAAAATAACGACTTATTTAGTGATGGCCGATATCAAAACACTGCTTCAGGAAGCATCGGAGCATAATGAATCAGCGTATCGAATCATGATTCAGATCGTGTGTGAAACCGCCAAACTGCTGAAATCACGTGACTTTGGCGCTCCGAACAGCTGATTCGACACGCCATCGAATTTAATCAAAAATATCTTAATTTGTGTTCCGAAGATTAACGAAGGTCTTACGGGTGTAGAACGGCATGAGGGTAAGTAATAAATGACAGAATTTTCATTTTTAGGTGAACTAACCCTTTAAGACTGTTGCTGCAGGTTGTTTTTCATGTCCGTGGGCTGAAGCTACCCCAAATATCATGATATTTAGCCCCTTGAATGTGAATTTTACCAGGGGAGCCCCGCCAAAGATGGTTTTGGGCTAGTTTTGAGTAGCAATAGGGTGGATTTTGTTGTGAAAACCTGGCAACCATGATTACTGTAGTATATGTAACATGTATGTAACAAGGACTGTAAAATGAAGTGTTACCAGAAAGCAACATTTTAAGTATTTTTTTCTATTGCCAATTCAGTACCATATGTACAATTTGTCCCAAATCTGATTGCCCACAGTACATTCAGAGCTTTATTAACAGCAGCTGGACGTATCACTATGGAGATGTTCCAGGAGAGAAGACTGTTACCTTTATCTGGTCTGCTGTGGTGGCTCTATATGCTTTTGGAGGTCTCATTGGCTCCATGACATTCAGACTCTTAACCAGTCATCTGGGAAGGTTAATATCATTCCCCCCACACCCCCATGTCCTCTCCATTCTGCCTTTTAACTTGTGTGATAAGCATTATCATATCACTTTGGCATATTATTTTCAGGGTAAAAACTGGACGCTCATTTACTTTTCACATTCTTCTTTCAGAAAAGGAACCATGCTGTTGAACAGCACCATCGCAGTTGTGGCCTCAGTAATCATGTACATTAGCAAACCTTCATACTCATTTGAGTTGATCCTTGTAGCACGCTTCCTATTTGGATTCATAGCAGGTATGTCAGACTGTATTATATATAAATATTACCTAAGATGTAATAATAAGAAGTGATGTCTAATGTGATTTGCTTTTGCTCTTTGTTGAAAGGGCTAGGAGGGAATGTCCATGTCATCTACCTGGGTGAGAGCTCACCAAAGAAAATTAGAGGCATGGTGACACTCACTGCCTCTACCTTTTCGTCCCTTGGTAAACTGGCAGGACAATTTGCTGTCCTCAGGTAATAACAAAGTATTAATGTTGAAATGAGATGGAAGAAATAGAGATAGATCTTTTCTCCTGTATTGTAGCTACCTGAGTGAAATGGATTGAAGTTGGCATGAAATAGAAATTGCGATAGGAATTTCGTCTGTATTAGGAAGTGTATCTGAGAAAACGGCTTCTTGAAGAAGAAAAAATGTAGGGTGTGACTTGATTTTGTCTATTAGGAATTGATTGGGTCGTTGTGCTTTGCTATTGGTCGATGTCATGTGAGTGACAGGTTGTCCCGCACTCGCACCAGTAAACACATCATCAGATAAGTCACTGCAAGAGGCAGAGGAAATTATTTTCATTAAAGATTACGAGGCACGTGACGTGTCAGCATGGGTCTGTGTGTGTGTGAGTGTGTCACAGTGCTGGGTTGCGTCAGGAATGGCATGTAAAATCTGTGCCAAATCCTATGTGTGTGTGTGTGTGTGTGGATAATTCCAATGAAGTGGACCCTGCAAATGAGGGGGACTAACGCTAGGAAAAAATATAATCTATAATGATGTGCATGGATAAATCAGTTATATTCCTTTAAAAAACAAACAAACAAACAAACAAAAAAACAAGAATTGTCAATTTTGATTTCATGAATCGATTTCATGAATTTCACAAATTATTCGATTTTGCTTGGTTCTATCCATTGGTTGTTGATTGGATGGAGGCAGATTTGAATGCGAGCTTGCAGTCAATTGAAAGGGGCGGGGTTAAGCAGACGAAATGATTGGAGAAGTCCGACAACTCTCACCAGAGTGAAGTATGGAAGCTTGTTTCCGCCAATGAATAAAAAATAAAATGACTTTTTTTCCTCAGAATTGTGTGATATAAACTAGCAATTATGAGTTATGTCAGAATTGCATGATATAAAGTCACAATTGTGTGTTAAGTCAGAAATGTGAAATATAAAGTCGCAATTGTGAGGGAAAATTGTCAGAATTAAGAGTTTGTCTCAGAATTCTGACTTTATAACATACAATTGCGAGTTATAAAGTCAGAATTTGTGAGTTATAAAGTCAGAATTGTGATATATAAACACGCAATTCTGGAATTCTGACTTTAAAGGAACACTCCACCTTTTTTGAAAATAGGCTCATTTTCCAACTCCCCTAGAGTTAAACAGTTGAGTTTTACCGTTCTCGAATCCATTCAGCCGATCTCCGGTTCTGGCGGTACCACTTTTAGCATAGATTAGCATAGTTCATTGAATCTGATTAGACCGTTAGCATCGCGCTTAAAAATGACCAAAGAGTTTTGATATTTTTCCTATTTAAAACTTGACTCTTCTGTAGTTAAATCGTGTACTAAGACCGACGGAAAATAAAAAGTTGTGATTTTCTAGGCTGATATGGCTAGGAACTATACTCTCATTCCGGCGTAATAATCAAGGAACTTTGCTGCCGTTCCATGGCTGCAGCAGTGCAATGAAATTACGCAGCTCCTGTGAGCCCCTGCTTGCACAGGGAACGTGCCTTGCAACCATGGAGACGTTTGTGAGAGACGCTGCATAATATCATTGCACTGCTGCAGCCATGATACGGCAGCAAAGTTCCTTGATTATTACGCCAGAAAGAGAGTATAGTTCCTAGCCATATCAGCCTAGAAAATCGCAACTTTTCATTTTCTGTCGGTCTTAGTACACGATTTAAATACAGAAGAGTCAAGTTTTAAATAGGAAAAATATCAAAACTCTTTGGTCATTTTTAACGGTCTAATCAGATTCAATGAACTATGCTAAGCTATGCTAAAAGTGGTACTGCCAGAACCGGAGATCGGCTGAATGGATTCGAAAACGGTAAAACTCAACTGTTTAACTCTAGGGGAGTTGGAAAATGAGCCTATTTTCAAAAAAAGTGGAGTGTTCCTTTAAAGGGGCTCTATGCAGGAATGACACCCAGTGTTCAAAATAGGTACTGCAGTCCAAATACAAAATATTGTTTGGCCCGCTTCCTCGTTCAAAGACAAGGGTTACCAGCAACAATTGGGAGCGCAATTGACAATGAAAGCTGAGGAGACTTAAACACTGTAAGCTGATGAGTTGATTTATCTGTCTTTTAATATGCTGTTGTTCATAGAAATATTTAGATGGATTCAGAGGCTTTTAGGTAGAATCTGCGATTCTCTGACCAAGTTTGTTTGCTGGTTTCCATGGCTACAATACGTGGTGTTTTCCGCCAACTGGCAACCTGTGATGTCGAAATACTATTGGATAAACTGGCAGCACACGTTTTAGCACAGACCAAAACAAAAACATACGTTCCGACACGGAACGCACATTTTCAAAGTAGAATATCTGGCTGTAGCATTGTTTTTCTGAGAAACAAGTAGGTGAACTTAGCATGTTACCTAAATACCTGCTAACATATTGGGGTATTTTTATGATTTATTAAAGAAAAAATCGTACATAGAGCCCCTTTAATTCTCGCAATTGCAAGTTTATATCCCGCAATTATGACTTTATTTCTCACAATTGTGAGTTTATATCTTGCAACTGTGAGAAAAAAGTCAGAATTGTGAGATAAAAAGTCACCGAAAGACTGAGTTCTGACATTTTGATTAAGAATAACAAGGTAAAGAAAAAACAGATACACAGATAAATTGTTCGCAATACAATCAATAAGAAAATAGATTTTAATTTCCTGACTACTTTAAAGGTGCTAAAGAGGATGTTTTGTTTTATACATTTTTGCAATATTACTTGAAACTGTCTTTACTAACTGATAAAAGACTATTTATTAGGTGCACTGAAAGGAATAATATTAATATACATCATCTGTGCACGAGGTAGGGCATTAAAAACATCAGCCAATCGTTTATGCGTTCATTGCGTAAACGATTGGCCCTCTGGCTTGTCAATCACTGCCGTGACGATCCATGTGAGAGACGCGCGGCTGCGCACTCCAGTAACTTTCCACACTCCACAGGCGCCGCATGCAATGTTTTTTTCAGGAGACAGGAGTAACAACTGCAAATTATGAGTTACCTGCGGTGAGTCCGACATAATGAATCCACTAAGTGTGTGCGCGGCTTTAAGTGTAAGGCCGATTATGAATGTAAATTGATACTTACGACTGATCGCGCTCAAACACATCCAGTCAGAGCTAGTTGCGTTCAGTCTGCGATTACAGTCGGTGTTCAAATTCCATGTGATATATAAACGACTATTTTTTTAATATATATGTGTATATAAATCTGCTTCAGGAGCAGGAAACAATTGCTGTATGTTGAGCATAGTCAGGATGTTTTAGCTAATCGTTAAATGTGTGCCCGGCTTAATAACACAGCGAATGCCAGTGGTAAACACTCGTGTTCCGATACTCGTGCACGAGTTTTGGGAGGCGTTCCCTCTAAATGAGATGTGACGGAGGGGGGTTGTTCTTACCCATGCGCTCATTTCAAAAAAACATTGGTATGTTCAAAAAAACATACAAAAAGTCAAAAAGAGCCTCTTTAGCACCTTTAATGTTTGATTTGATTTACATGGCTTCTGAAAATTAATCTTTCCATACTCAGCACTTCTTTGAACTGAAATTTCTCATTTCATTCACAGGGAAATTCTTGGCCGTGAAGAGTGGTGGAACATCTTGTTGTGCATCCCAACGTTTTTTTGTGTGGTTCAGTTGGCAGTCTTGCCATTCTTCCCTGATGCTCCACGATATATTCTGATAGAGAAGGGCAACACTGAACAATGCAGAAAGGGTACATTACATTTAACCAGATCAATGCAATTTTATGTAACCAATCAACCTTTGTATGTCATTGCAAACATTGTTTGTGTTAAATCACGTTTATGTGTTTTCATCGGCAGCACTGCAGTGTCTATGGGGACCAGGTGATTATAAGTTGGAGATAGAGGATATGTCAGAAGAACAGGCATTTATTGGAGAAGAGCACAATAAGAGTTTGCTGGATCTTCTGAAAGACAAACACCTGCGCTGGCCGGTTCTTTCCCTGCTGGTCATAACTGGATGCATCCAGTTCAGTGGCGTCTCTGCTGTAAATCATTTAGCTTTTATCGTCAATTAATTATATAATGCTTCTATATAGAAATGTGTTCTGATTCAAACGTGACCTAGATTTTCCATGTCATTGTGTTGTCAAAAAAGTATCCAAGACATCCTTTAATGGTTACAGAATAACCAGATCTTTGTACTAACTGGGTACCTTGTGAAAATGTTGTGATCTTTTACCCTTCTCACTCATAGGTCACCGTCTTCTCTTTCAATATATTTCTGGAAGCGGGAATTCCAGAGGACAAGGTCCGTTATGTCACTCTGGGCATAGGAGCATCAGAAGTTATTATCTCCATAACCTGTGTAAGTTCCATAGAAGCACACATGAAAGTGTGTAACTTGAAATGGGACTGGGAGCTTTTGGCATGGAGGAACAGTATAAATCATCTCTGTGGCCTTTTTTTTTAAAAAAACAGTATTTCTGCTTGTGTTCATGTGTAGGGCCTGTTCATTGAGAGTGTGGGGAGGAGAGCCTTGATGTGGACAGGGTTTGGGGGCATGTCAGTCATTATGGCATTAATCACAGTCACTCTGTACCTAAAGGTGAGTTTCTATCATTTAACTGCACGCATCAAGCACCGCTCAGTCCTTTATCATCTCATCTTCATTGTTTCATCTGTAGGACTACAGCCCTGTGATTCCATACATCACAGTCATCCTCATTTTCCTCTTCATCATTTTCCATGAGGCAGGCCCAGGTAAAGCATTTGCATATTTATATGATATTTAGTTCTGTTTTTTAATTTGATTGGTTGGCATTCCAAGTGCTGATATAACAGTTAAATATAAGAGGCTGTTCACGAAAAAATGTGTTTCTGCGCTACATTTTCATTTTTTTTTTTTATTCCAAAATACATTTTTACATTCTCCTGCATAGAATTTCCATTTTCATCATGCCATTCTAAAAATGCAGTATTCAAATTTTAAACTTTTTAAAAATATGTCTTTATTGTCTGAATTATTTTAATTCCACTTCTCTGAATCTCACATTTTTAAACTCAAAACCCATTTAACAGTTTGTATCAGTGGTGGGGATTTCAGCATGATTACATCATTACGCTAGTAGGTGGCAGCAAGTGACCATCTTTATAAGTGCGACATTCAGTTGATTTGTTTAAAAATACTGATTCATTCAGAAGCAAAACAATGGACCCTTTTCACAGACTTTTTTTCCAGTTATCAACATCGCATATTTTCATTTTTAAAAAATGTAATACATATTGTAATGCTATATATATTTTTTTTATATTAACTGTCAGTTAATGACAAAAAACAAATTTAATCACTGATTTGAAACAAAAGATTCAAAGCAGTGTTTTGAAATTGGCCATCACTAGATATCGTTGATTTTTTTTATTTTTTTTGGCACACAAAATGTTTTCTTGACGCTTTATATTTTAAATGTTTTGAGTACTTTTCTGGATCTTGATAAGTTCAATGGCACTGCTGTCTATAGAGGCCTCACTGAACAATTGGATTTCAACATAACTTAAAGTGTGTTCGAAGACGAACAAAGTCCTTACGAGTGTAGAACGACACAAGAGTGAGTAATAAATTACATTATTCTCATTTTTGGGTGAACTAACCCTTTAAAGGTGCTAAATAGGATCTTTTCGTTGACTGAGAAACCAAAGACTGTTAGTGAGTTTTTGAAATGAGCGAATGCGTAAGAACAACCCCCCCTCCTTCACAGCTCATTTCAAGGGAACGCCTCCCAAAACTCGTGCATGAGCATTGGAACACGAGTGTTTACCACCGGCATTCGCTGTGTCGTGTTAGTGGATTTATTATGTCGGACTCACCGCAGGTAACTCATAATCTGCAGTTGTTACTCCTGTCTCCTGAAAAAAACATTGCATGCGGCGCCTGTGGAGTGTGGAAAGTTACTGGAGCGCGCAGCCGCGCTCGTCTCTCACAAGGAACGTCACGGCAGTGATTGACAAGCCAGAGGGCCAATCGTTTACGCGATGATCGCGTAAACGATTGGCTGATGTTTTTAAGGCCCTACCTCGTGCACAGATGATGTATATTAATATTATTCCTTTCAGTGCACCTAATAAATAGTCTTTTATCAGTTAGTAAAGACAGTTTCAAGTAATATTGCAAATATGTATAAAACAAAACATCCTCTTTAGCACCTTTAATGCTGCTGCTGCCAGGATGTTTCTAATTCAAGGAAGTGATGGCAAATTTGACATCTTTCTCTCTTCTGACCAACATAATCAATCGCTCTATATTTTTTCGCTCTTTTGGAAAGTCGTGGAATCTCTATCACATATTTTTTTCTTTTTGCTATTGGAGCAAATATGATGACTTCTGTTTCTGAAAACCCCTGAAATGTGAAAAGGTTCCAGTCAGTGTTAGTGAGTGAATCACTGAATCATTCCCCTAACTGATTCATTCAAAAACATCGGCTCATTCAAAAGTCGAAATGCGCGATGGTTGATTCTGCTTTACTTAAAGTAATTAGCAATACTGCGTCTAAAACATGCATTCACATTTTCCATTTCTCTGCAAATTTTCATGGTGAAATCCAGTCATTCCAATAGGAATCCAGGGCAAAAGATTTCCCCACGCAAATTCGCATCCTGTTCAAGCTGGTCACAGGAATTTGCCCATGTGATGACTTCAATGACTTTGACTTTTGAAATGTCTCCAAAATGTCACTATTGTGATAATGTAGTTTTTGCTATATTTCCATTATTGATCTATTGCATAAGCAATATTACTCTTTCAATCATGTTGTATTATAAATGATATTCTCTGTGCGATACTGTTAAACATAAGAACATACCATATTGGTTGTAAACTGGCTTGTCCGTGCAAACAACTCAAACCATTTTGCTCCGAACAGCTGGAATAGCCCCATCGCTCGCCAATGAGCTCTTCATCCAGTCATACCGCCCAGCTGCATTTGTGTTTACCGGCTTCCTGCGCTGGCTAGGATTCACCATTCTTGGATTCATCTTCCCATTCCTAATTGTAAGTCCAACAATACCACAAAAATGTTTGTGGATTCAGCCACTTTATAAATTGAAAAATGTTAAAATATAGTGAATTGTGTATGCTCCACAAATGCATCATCAGTAAATGTCATTGCTATAAAATGTTTCATTAATGGTTTACGTAAGAAGCTTTTGCCACCATATTTAAAACCAGTTATTATGACTTTATCAGGATTCTCTCAAAGTCTCTCTCCTCTTTCAAGTCGACTAAAATACAGAATGATTCTTTTATGTGTGCCCTATTATATGTCTTCTTCCTGAACAATGTGTAATACCAGGCTTTCATCACACCTTTTTGCTTCTCCTTTAAAAACTGCTCTGCTGTCTGTTGCTGCACACAAAGACTCACTTTAACAAAAGGCCATATTTCTCATCCATGTTTCTGCAGGCCGTTCTGAAGTCTCTGAGCTTTGTTCTCTTCTCCTGTGTTTGTCTGATAGCCGCTCTCTATGTCTTCTTCATCCTTCCTGAAACAAAAGGCAAAACTCCACTTGAAATTTCCCGAGAGTTTAAGAACATCAGAGTGTGTGGATCCTCCAAAGAAGATGTCATGTGCTTAGAGACTAAGCTGTAAAGTTCAAGATAACTTGCCTTGGTATATTGATGTAAATATGGATGGATGTGGACTGGCATTACATTAACATCATATTTATAAAGACTGCTTAGCTAATATTATAAGAAAAGGATACTGATGGTCTTGGGTTTATTTTGCGATAACGGTCGGATGAATGTACATTATCCTACTTAATATATGGCTACTTAACAATATAAATAAATGCACTTAAAACTTTTTTTTAATGAATAAAAATATTTGAAATACAAAACTTGTTCTGTTAAGGGACATTTTTGCTTACCACTCAGAACACCTTGTAAATTTCAGGACCTTTTTATTGTAGTTTCATTCATTTCTTTCTCAGTGTCTGAAAAAATGTCTAACTACATTACGTATTGTCTAAAGCAACCCATGCTTATTTCTGACGTACCAGTTGTACATTAACTAGCCAATCAAACATTATAATGTCATTGTAATCTCTGCATGATAGTGCAGACAGTTGAACCTTTAAGTGAGGTTAACCCTGTTGTATTTGCCCACCCAGGTTATTGCGCAGAGGCTCTGGGTTTGTAGAACCCATGAAGGTTTAGCCCTCTTATCAGTCCCGGACAGACTGTATGGGGCTTCCCAGCATTATTAGCAGGTTAATAGGTAGTGTGTGAACTTCACAGACCAATAATGATTGACATAACTAGATGCTTTATCACAGCCTCAGCTGTTTCACAGGATTAACTGGAGGATTAATGATTATGGACATCCCAAAACACCCTAAGTACATCATATTGGAACTTTATGTGAACAACATGTTCCCTGATGGGAATGACCCATTTTTAGTTAGAAACTAATGAGGACATTCAAATATAGGCACAGGCTTCAACACAGAACCACACAGACCCATTTTGATACTTGTTATTAAACTACATTTACATATCATGTATATTAGGTATAATACAGCATCACATGTATATATTACAATATTATATTTGGGTGTTTCATATCAGATTTTGCTTTAGGTTTTTATTTGTAAGTCACTCTGGATGAGTCTGATAAATAATAAAAAAAAAACGAAATGAAAAATTGTTTACATCATAATTTTAGTTATTCAAAATTCAAATCTTTTAATAATGGATTTTAAAATGGACTTTCATATTTTAATGTATAATACATTTTGAAAAGTGTCAAAAATAAATAGACTTTTTATGTGACAAAAACAAAGCTGAAATTTGTTATTTTTAACAGAAATCAATCTCTGCGACATAAGTTAAATAACCACATGTACATAATTTCATTTTGATTTAAATTATGGGACATTACACAATATTTTCAACTGCCAAAGGGTGGCGCTGTATCTTCACTGCAGAGTTTCAGTAAAGCAAACTGCAGTGAGATTTTAATAAGAACCAAAGAGTGAAGAGTTATTAAATTTATTCAATATGATACATGAGAATGTTACACCAGAAGCACTTTTCTTTATTACCAACTCTGATTTGACCTCTTTGTAAACCTCTTTTATGACAATGTTATTTATATAGTCATCAGTAATGTTTCCTTTTAAATGTATTTGAGTGATTACTTGAACATTCTGATTCTTTTTTAACCAATTTGATCTATACTGTGACTTTGTAAAACTATTACTAAAAAGGTTTTACACAACAATTGACAAAAATGTAGCTTACCATTTCTTGAAGAACTCATTTTTGTCTAATAAAATGCTTTGCTGTTAATGCAGTTCTTCTTTGCACTGTACTAGTCGATTGTGCTGAGATATGATATGCTTATGGTTTATTTTTGCTAATACAGTAAGTAGAATGAGTTAGACAGTACAAAAGCTTGAGGTCAGTAAGATTTTTTTGTATGCTCAGCAAAGCTGCATATTGTGAAATATTACTACAATTTAAAATAGCTGTATTCTATTTTAACATGTGTTCAAATGTAATTTATTCCTGTGATGCAAAGATGAATTTTCAGCATCATTACTCCAGTCTTCAGTGTCTTCAGAAATCATTCTAATATGCTGATTTGGTTCTCAAGAAACATTTCTTATTATTATCAATGTTGAAAACAGCTCTGGTGGAAATTTCAGTTTCAATGAAATGCATCCTTGCTGAATAAAAGTATTAATTTCTTTCTTTCAAAAAAACTAACATGTTTTTTCTTTATGTTCTCCATTAAGACAACCTAATACAGCCGAAACATTATAGTCACTGCTCAATCACAATGTCATGATCTCATGAAAAGCTCATTGTGTTAACCACAATGTGACACCAGTCCTCTCTCTGGTGTGCAGATGAATTTCGTTCATTCTGAGTGCCCTTGGCTTGTTAAGTGGTGGACAATTCTGAGAGCGTAAAATGCATTAAGGGCTGAGCACACTAATAATAGCTGACCGGCACTGAGTAATTTGTTCTCCAGTCATACTGCTGCCACTCAGCTAAGGCAAATGACATAATGGTATGGAATCTGTGAAGAGACGGTCAGACAATGTTAATATAATTAGCTTCATTAACATTCCTGCAGCTTGTTATTAATGTTCAGTTGCCGTCCTGTCAAGTGCATAACTGAAATCGATCATTAATCTTGTAAATGAGTGTGCAAGCAGATGCATCACAAGGTCAATATACAAAGCAAGTATCCATCTCAAAGTCAACGTTCACCACATCCTAAAGCTCTACGGTCACTTTCATCTTTTAAAACATCCACACTGTAAAAAGCCACCAAATTCAACTTAAAAACTTAAAGGTATTGTTCACCCCAAAATGAAAATTATCTCACCCTCAAGCCAACCTAGATGTCTATGACTGATGGATGCATCCATCCATCCATCCATCATAAAAGATATCCACAAAGCTCCAGAGGGTTAATAAAAGCCTTCTGAAGTCAAGGGATGGGTTAATATCCATATTTAAAACTTTATAAACTAAAATAACTAGCCTCCGGCAGACGGCCTACACAGATTGATTGCCGCCAAAAGAGTGACCTCTGACCCAATGGATGTCGCAATGTCTAAAATGCGAATTTTTAAACAGAAATATTGGAGAATTTTGATATAAGAGAAGAGGAGATTGAGTTTGTTGGCCAGCCCTATTTGTTTAAACCGTGAGATGCATCTAAGCTTATGCTACTCCTGTATCTTGCGTCATACATCACGTCAAAGGTTACCCATTTGGCGCAAGTCGATTTGTGTAGGCCACTGGCCGAAACTAGTTATTTAAGTTTATAAAGTTTTAAATATGGATATTTTTCTTACAAAAACTCATTGCTTCACTTCAGAAGTCCTTTATTAACCCCCTGTAGCCGTATGAATTACTTTTATGATGGATGGATGCACTTTTTTGGCCTTCAAAATCAGGAGTGCCATTCACTACCATTATAAAGCTTGGAAGAGCAAGGATATTTTTAACATAACTCCAATTGTGTTCATCTGAAAGAAGATAATCATACACCTAGGATGGCTTGAGGGTGAGTAAATCATGGGATAATTTTCATTTTTGTGTGAACTATTCCTTTAAGTTCAGTTTAAGTAAAAAAAAAATTATATATATATATATATATATATATATAAATATATATAAATATATATATATATATATATATATATATTTTTTTTTTTTTTTTTTTTTTTGAATAAAACAGATTATTGGAGTACATTTAACAAGAGAATACTATTTCAGTTTTTTTATGTCAAAATGTATTGTTTAATTCAATGTGTTACTTGCCATTTCTTTGTAATTGTTTGTGAAATTTACTAGCAATTGAATTTTTCTTCTACACCGATGTTTTTTTCAGTGTAGTTCAATCTTGTATAACTTAAAAAATTAAGTTTTAACACATTTAAAATGGCAAAAAACAACAATAGCAAGAACATTCATACAACCTTAAAAGTAGAATTTAGAATGACGAAAATTTTAAATGATATGCAATTATCAGCTGATTAATATGGATTGTCAACATTCCATAGTAAATGAGCGCAAGTGCACAGATGGGCCTGCTTCAGTAAGGTCATTAATGTCTGTAAAATAACTGGGGTTGCAGCTGGAAATCATGGGGCCTTTGGCACTATGGGATTATCTCCTATGTGTGAGTAAGAAATGAATGTCTCTATGAATGTTAAACAGTCCTGAGACCTCCTGATCCAAGGATTATGAGCTCTGAATAGTTCCATTTAGCTGTGGTGGCATCACAATGTAGACACACGGCGTTCATTGTAATGGATTTGTGTGCTGTCATTATGAACAAATACCACAGGTTGCTGTGTGGGCATTTCAGAATGGAAACAAATAGTGCAGAATGGATTTGAATTGAGTTTATAGAGTGGTCAAAACCTGGAAGTCTAATTCACCACTGGTTTCCTCAAGATTTTCCTACAGGGTTTTATAATGGGGTTTTTCAATTTATAAGTAAAATAAGGTCTGTGTTAAACAATACTTGAACGTTCTGTTCTACAACGTAAACTGCACACCAAATGTTCTTATCTACTTATTAGAAAAATGTGTAAAAAAAAAAAAAAAAAAGTTTCAAAATTCATATTTTTAATATGGGTGTGTGTAATTTACGTAGTAGAGAAAAATGTTCATTCAAATGTTCAAAACCCCATTATAAAACCCCTTAAGAAAATCTTGAGGGAACTAGTGGCGAAATAGTGGGTTTTGACGCCATTCTTGCCCTATTAGTATCTATAGGTAATGTGTTGTATCATGGATCATTGTCTCTGATAATACATTCGCCGTATTTTAAATTAGCTACATGCATGACAGCTTCCTGTGCATGGATATATGTGTTTTGGCATAACTGACTGAAATGATAACACCATCAGGAGATTTGATGTCATATATTTGGCGTATGACTGGTGACATCCAGCTGGTGACATGAGAATCTCATCAGTGCATAAAATCATGCAGACTGAATTAAAGCTTCATATTCAGTCTACCATAACATCTCCTGAATGAGCAATGAATCTGAAGCCTTATATAAGGATGGGGTTTGAATTATAAGAGGGAGAAGTCAATGCAAAAGAAAGCACATATTCTTTTTAAATCCATATTTCCAAGAGCACAAGGAAACATTGAATCAAATCAATGTCTGCATTATTCCCAACATTGATGATCTGACATCTTTTTGCTCAAAAGGTATGTTGAATCCACCACCAAGTTAGTCAGGTCACATATTTTCTCTGGTAAATAGGCACTTGCAAAAATTGCTTTAACCTGATGGTAACCATAGCAACAGCAGGCAGCTCAAGCACTTTTTATTCTTTTTGGAACAGTGACTAAACATACTGTCAATATGTATCACTATTACAGATTTAGATATCAAAAAAAAAAAAAAAAAAAAAATGTCTTTAAAGTCGGCATGAAACGAAAATTCACCCTTTCAGAACTCATAGTGGGCAATTCAACTGTGCATGTGTTTATTTATTTTTTATATTGTAATAATTAATCAAAATGTCATAACCGGACCTTTCAGTGAAACGACAAGACTGCTCTCTGGTGACATATGCAGAATACTTGGATTTCATGTAAACAAGTTTTTAAAGTTTTGGGTTCATTTAAACAGATCTTTCATAATCTGAAAATAGATTAATTCATTTGGATTGACAGAAATTAGTGCATTTAAAATAACATATTACCTTATACTTACAATTGTCCCAGCAAGATTAGATTGAAAATTAACTCTGTATATGGAAAACCCTTAAAAAGGCCAACTTTTGTCCAAGCAGTTTCAAGCTTCAGGTAGTTTGAGGCCACTTTTGCTGAATAATTTATTTTTTCAGTTTGAAACTGGATGACTTTAATAAGGCATGGCTTTGAAAAACAAGAGTGTTAAAAATGTATTAACTTCGAATGTAAACTTCATGCAAAGGTTCATGGCTTTAACTTCAATGCCCTAGAGATAAATGTGCATCAAAATCTCTGGATAAAAGACAATAATATTTAAATAGGAATACCAGCAGTTGGCTCTCTCAAGTCAACAAATAATGACTGCAATGGCCATGTCACGTCATTGAAAGTGCTTTTTACATCAGTTAACTCTGACATAAATGCTCTAAAAGCATAAAGTTAACCACAAATTGCTTAACCGACATGTCATTTCCACAATAGATGGATAGATTATAAACTCGCATATTTTATATATATATTGTTTTAATGGTTTTAAGTATAATGCCCGCTCTCAGCTCTGGCCCTTAGATTAATTCAGTCATGGCCCACAGATTAATATTGGGTCATAAGGGGGATGAATGTCAACTCTATGAGTCTCTTTCTGGTTTTATGAGGTGTTCCTTCAATAAAAGACAGCAGAAACTCTTGGGCAGCGTAAAAGGACTCTATTATAAATGATTTAAACGGTCAAGGGGAACAAATCTGTAATTACTTGTGAGGTAAAACATGTCATTTATAATATTATCAAAGATTAGATTAAGATGTCAAACTATCTGAATGTAAAGAAAATATAGATAATATTACGTAAAATAACCAAAACCCCAAACAGACCAAGTTACAAGCCTTTGCCACCTAAAATGTTGTAAATTAGCACAGACAGGACAATGCCAACACCACCCAGCAATCAGAGATGCAGAATGGTTGATTGGAGGCCGATTGCAAATGGCTTGAAATTGTCAGGGAAAAACAGACATGGGCCACTGCCCTTAACGGCAAAGACAGGTCTGACACTTTCCATTATGACCATAAGTTACGCCTGGGCTCTTTCACAATTTCATGGTTTTGCTTTGTCTGCAGTATCAGCCCTCAGTGGACCTCTGGGAGCTATTTTTAACATCATATCATGCAGTCTGTGTCAATTTGCCGTGCTTTTTAAAATTGCCCCTGACATCTAGCAAAACTCCATATGAAAAACTCTGACATTAAATAACTATAAAACAGAAATGTGTTTCATGTGCTTAAGTGGCACTCGGAGGTTGAGAAATCTATCACTTCATTGATAGAATAAACTATTCTGTCATTAAAGGTAGGCTACAGTTCATTTACTCACCCTTATGTTGTTTGCTCAAACCCCATGTGACTTTCTTTTCTTGAGGAAAAATAAGAAATTTTGAAGAGGTTTAGGTGTACTGAATCGTTTAAGATTCAAAAAGGACACAAAAGCATAATAATTTTAGTCAAATTTTAGTTTTACTTTTAGAGTCTAACGATAGAAACAGAACGAAATTTGAAATAGCCAACTGAGCTCCACGCGACGAGTTCAGTAGGCTATCAATATCCGATTCGTGAATGAATCGTTCTTTCTTTAAAGTCTTTTCGATGAATCGGTCTGAGAGATTCGTTCATGATCAGGTTCTCGATTTTCATGATCCGCAGTCGTTCCATTCAGTTGGTTGGTTCACTCAGTCCAGCGCATATATCGCATAGTGTTGTACCTCGTTTCCCTCCTTCTGGGAACAGCAGTTATACATAACTCAATGTTAACTTCAGGTATATTAAAGGGTTAGTTTACCCAAAAATGAAAATAATGTAATTTATTACTCACCCTCATGCCGTTCCACACCCGTAAGAACTTTAAATATGAGATATTTTTGTTGAAATCCGATTGCTCAGTGAGGTCTGCATAGCCAGCAATGACATTTCCTCTCTCAAGATCCATAATGTACTAAAAACACATTTAAATCAGTTCATGTGATAAAGTTGTTCAATATTAATATTATAAAGCGACAAGAATATTTTCTGCACCAAAAAATAACCCCAAATAACGATTTATATAGTGATGGCCGATTTCAAAACACTGCTTCAGGAAGCATCGGAGCACAGTGAATCAGTGAATCGAATCATGATTCAGATCGCGTGTCCAACAGAAAAACGGCTGAAATCACGTGACTTTGGTGATCCGAACAGCAGATTCGATACACTGATTCATTTATGCTCCGAATCTTACTGAAGCATTGTTTTGAAATCGGCCATCACTAAATAAGTCGTTATTATTTTTTTTTTTTGGCGCACCACAAATATTCTTGTCGCTTTATAATATTAATATTGAACCACTGTACTCACATGAACCGATTTAAATATGTTTTTAGTACCTTTATGGATCTTGAAAGAGGAAATGTCATTGCTCCCTATGCAGGCCTCACTGAACCATCGGATTTCAACTAAAATATCTTAATTTGTGCTCCGAAGATGAACGAAGGTCTTACGGGTGTGGGACGTCATGAGTGTGAGTAATAAATGACAGCATTTTCACTGGTGTGCATTTTGAGACAAACAAATGGCACTGATTTATTTTAAGATATGTCAGTGCAAGTTACTTTCAGGTAAAACAGCTTAAACATGTTTAGTCTGGGACTAGGCCTTGTCTGTAAAACCAGGTGCATAAATCCTTGAATAAACCTCGGCTTAAGATAGAAAACTAATTAATTGTGACATATCTGCCAGAATACATAAAACCAAGCATATGTAACATTAATATTTTCTCAGTTCAAATAGGCCCTTTTCTCTATAACTTTTGTTTAAGGATTGCAAATTAATCATTCTCTGAGGTAAAAGAGAGGAAACAGAAAGAGAGATAGAACTTAAGAGAGAACAGGAAGAAAAATACAGGAAGAAAAACTCTAGATCAATTTTATGCAGATGGTTATACCAGAACAACACCATCTAAACTTTCATTCAAGACTCTTCTGACCACTACTAAGTAAATATAAGGACAATCATTAACTCAGACAGTAGCACAAAGCATCTCATGTTTCTGGCCTGTCGAGGACATTAACTCTTTGCCACTTTTAAACAAGTTCAGATACATTTTTCAAGCATATAGCACAATGGACTGTGGTCATATTTTATGCTTAAATACATGAAAACCACATATGTAGTTAGCAGCGTAAATAGCATTCTGAATCTGTGTAAAGTATAAGGCATAGTCTCCCATCTTATTGCTTAAACAGCAGCATTACTGACAGAATGATGGTTTAGAATCTAAACGCAGAGCAAAGCTTGAGCCAAAGATGCAAAAACATTTCCGCACCTTTAAAACCCCAAGTCGAAGATGTAGATCGAAACTAATCCTTGAATTTTCATAAGCACTGTCATTAGCAATGATGTGTATCGGTAAGCGAGGCCAGCTATTTGGATCCTTCGCTGCTCTGTGGTCTTTTGCATTAATACATTGAGCAGATGGCAAGCGTGTTGGTGTCTAATCTGAGTCAGAGATCACAGAATGCTCTGATGATGAAGAACCAAGAGCTGTCAATCAAATCTCTCACAGAAATACTCTTTAATTTCCAATACAGGACAAAAATCAGCAAATTAACGTGCATGCCTTTACTATTTTCTCTACATTTTGCTTAGTACATAAATGATTCTATTGATACAAAATATAAAAATATGTGGTACATAATTTACAGATAATTTACATTACATCCTTAACTTAGTAAATTTCTTCATTCAGTTGCCTATATACATTTTATTAATGGGATTTTCAGCCCAAAGCAAACACCATAAAAAAAAAAAAAAAAAAAAAAAAAACATCACTGTGCCTGAATGGATTACATAACGAAAAATTGCACATTAGTTGTAACAAATGTGGCAACAGTGCTGCGGATTTAAGAAGTCCCTAAAAAAGTGTAACATCCAGAATAATTTGTAAATATCACATGAGAAAGCATGCATATGCAATTGAGCCATGAACAAATTAAATTACTGCGTATTAGTCACTGATAGCCTCACAACACCGAAAAGCCTTTTAAACTATATTGACGGAAAAAAAATCTTGTGCAAGGGGTTGTGCATGATGCAGCAGGTGTAACTTTTAGGAGATAATGCAGTTCTTGCTTTTCCTACGTTTGCGAGTGTGTAACTGTCCTCGGCTCCCGAACTGCCCGGATGCGCCGAGTCCTGAAGAGTTGTATTTGCGCAGCAGCTCTTCGCTGGTCATGTACCTCAGCTGGACTGGTCTGGGAATTGGCTCGCCCAGAAAATACCCTTCATCTTCTGACTCGGAAGATGAGGAACAGGTCGAGCACCAATCGTCATCGTAATCGTACGGGTCCCATGAATAAGGGCCCTGGTGTCGGTGTAGTGCGGGATTTTGAAGCGTGAGGTCGGAGGTTGTCCGAGGGCAAGGTCTGAAAGGCTGCTGTCTCAGCCTGCCACTTCCACTGCCGTAGTGGTCCCGTGACCCACGGGGTGGAGGGAACTGGTCATAATCCTCACGAACATGAAGCTGAGATCGTTTGGGAGGTGGGCGACGCTCGGCAGCAAGGTTAAGTGCGTTTTCCGAACGGGAACGCCTGGAACGGCGAGAGCGATGGTGGTGGTGTCGACGCCGTGGCTCTTCGTGGTCGATGCTTCTACGGCGGGTCCGTTCACTCATGGGTGGTAGACGGGCGTTGTTGGCGTTGCTTACCAAACTTGCGCGATCCTCCTCCTGATAGGCAAAACCAGGTGGTAAAGCATTAATTCCAGGAGGTTCACGGGGGTATTGCATGGGGAATTTGACTTGCACCGGGGCTTCGAGCTCCAGGTAAGGCTGCGCGGAGTTCAGGCTACGCAGAGATTCAGAGCTGTGAAACTGCACAGAGGAGTTGAGGGTGCCCATGTTGCTCTTTTCAGACACGTTCATGCCAGAATCTTTGCTCAAGTCTGGCATTGAGAAGCGAGACAAGTGCTCCTGCCGTTTACTGCCGCCATCTGCAGAGGTGCCTGTAGACATGAGACATGTAAGACAGCTGTAATATTGTCTTGCCTTATAAACTGAGTGACAATACACAAAAAAGTTGAAAAATAATAAACTGGATTCGTTAAATTCCCTAATTCCAAGTATGACCAATAGTAATTGCTAAGGCAAACACTACTAAGTGATAATCTATTAAGATTTTCAGTTCTCAATCCACTAGAAACATGATTCAGTAAAATATACACTATGGTTTAAAGGGTTAGTTCACCCAAAAAGGAAAATTATGTCATTAATTATTCACCCTTATATCGTTCTACACTCGTAAGACCTTCGTTCATCTTTGGAACAAAAATTAAGATATTTTTGATGAAATCCGAGAGCTCTCTGACTCACCACTTTCAACTTCCAGAAAGGTACTAAAAACATTGTTAAAATAGTCGACATGACTGTAGTGGTTCAACCTTAATTTTTATGAAGTGACGAAAATTAGGGATGTCCCGATCACGTTTTTTTGCCCCCGAGTCCGAGTCATTTGATTTTGAGTATCTACCGATACCGAGTCCCGATCCGATACTTCTATAATACATGAAAAAGAATAAAGAAGAGCGAAAAAACAGATCCAGGAACAGTGCTTTTCAGGTTTTTCACAGTCGTTTTCACGTACAGAAAATGGATAAAGTAATCAAATATAAAATATCACTGCATATTATCTTTACTGTATAAAATAAAGATGAATCATTATTGAAGTTACAAAAATTATTCAGTCAAGAGCAGTAAGTGATTTCTTTATTTGTTGTTTTATTTAACATTAAAAACAGGTAGCAGGAGTAGTTTTTCTCCCTTTAAGACATGCACAATCCAGTACATACCTTTACTGCTCCACATGCGCTGTCTTTCTCGACTAATATACGTTCACTTAAGACATAACCGACAATGTTTGCTAGGATACTCGGTAGGACGGGCATTTTTAAATAACTTTTGTATGAATTCGTCCGCTGAAGTGCAAGACGTGAAAGAGAACTCAGTATTTGCGCGCTGACTGGAATAAGCATGTGCGCGCTTCGGATGAGCGCACACAAATCTTCTCACAGCGCGTGCGAGTTCTCTTTCGCGTCTTGTTCTTGAAGGTTTAAATCAGCAAGGCTTAAATGAGTTAGTTTAAACACAGATAGCAACGTGTGCTGTTCAGGTCTCACCTGTATCAACACCCGGGTGATGACGACGTAAATGACTGGACATTAGAGCAGACGGCACTCGCAGTTAACAGTTTACAAAGAGTGACTGTTTTGTCCACGCTTTCTGATTATCGTTGTTGTAACGTTTTGCGCATCCATTGACTGAAACGTACATTATTTGAACTCTGTCTGTCTGTTTTCCACGTTGCTATTTTAAACAAACCATACGGTACGGTTCGATTTTTTTACCGAGAACCGTTGCACCCCTAATACATATATATCCGAGTCCTGATCGGGAGGTAACGTCTGATTCCGATCGAGTCTGAAACCACGTGATCGGGCCTGATTTCCGATCACATGATCAGATCTGGACATCTCTAACGAAAATACTTTTTGTGCACAAAAACGAAACAGAAATAACTTTATTCAACAATATCTTTTCTTCCGTGTCATTCTCATACACTGTTTACGTCCAGCGCTTCCAGGTTCTACGTCCGAACGGCGACACGTTATTGGTCGGCTCTTGCATCAGCATCACACGCATGTGTCACGCTGGTCACGAGAACAGCGTCTGCCAATACTGAGCTGTTGTTTAGAACAGCGTATGAGAATGACAGAATAGATAGAATAAAGTTGTTTTTTTTTACGTCGTATTTCATCAAAAATATCTTAATTTGTGTTCTGAAGATGAACAAAGGTCTTGACGACATGATGGTGAGTAATTAATGCCAGAAATGTCATTTTTGGGTGAACTAACCCTTTAAAAGTTTGAGGTCAGTGAGATTTATTAAAGAACTTAGTATCACAGTTTTATAAAAAAATTTTATAAAAAAATGTTTTATTTGTAAATAAAAAAAGATAAAAAAAAAATACTATAAAAATAAATTAATTGTGAAAAAAAAATAAAATACCTGTAGCATTAGATAGAGCCAGTGACTCCATAGAGCCGTGTGGTGTCTGCTCCAGTGGTGTGAGTTGTTCGCTAAAGCCAAGTGCACTAATTGGGTTCCTGCTACGGCCCATCTGCGTTCCAACATCCTTCTCCTTCTCCCTCTGGAATACATGCAGGCTCACTGATCGCTTATCCATGAAGCTGTTGTGTGGAACCTCTTTAAAGCTTGTCTGTGTTCGCAGTGCAGGTTGGTAATAGTCCTCTGGTCCCTGTTGGAACCAGTTCTCATTCAAAGACTGTCCTTTGAGAGCAGATACAGGGGGTCTCTTGGAGGCCGCAGGCTCTTTGGGCCTTGGATCTGCTGGGTGTCCAGGGGACAGATTTGAGGAATAGGAAGTCCGGATGTTGCATTGACTGAGCAAATGAAGAGGGTTTGAAGAGAGTTCATTACGGCTCTCGTAACCATACATCTCAGCCTGCGTCTTCCAAGATGGAGATTCTCTGTTCAGGCTGGGCGTTTGACTGGACAGACTAAGCAAGTCCATTTGCAGGGACAGTGGGTCAACATCAGCAGAGTAACGCCCAGCTGAACCTTTCCCTCCCTGGATTCCATCTCCTCCACTACCACCATTATTGCTCTTGTTGGATTTGGAGCTGCTGCGCCGGGCCTCACGAGAACGGGCGCTCTGGAATGCAGAATCTGAGGAATCAGAGCCGTTTTGGTCATCGCCAATGCTACATGCCCGAGAGCAGAAGATCTGACCCTGCTTGGGTAGAAAAGGACGACCGAGCAGGGACTTCTTACAGCGAGCACAGCTAAAACAGGCCTCCGTGGCATGCCAGTGCTGGCCATCGTATGTCATCTGACCCTGGTCAATACCTGCACAATAAGAAGACATCCATTACATACAGGTCTACAAGTATCTATGCCAAAATTAAATATGTAGAGATCCATTTTGAGGGTTATATTAGCAGTATAAACTTTGTTTATGCACAGTTTAAGGCAAGCACGAGCTCCGTGGGTGGGGAGCGTGAGCATTTAAAGGGGCCGCAACATGAATCGGCGCATTTCTAATTATGCCCCAAAATAGGCAGTTAAAAAAAAAGAATAAAAAAAAAATCTATGGGGTATTTTGAGCTGAAACTTCACAGACACATTCAGGGGACACCTTAGACTTATATTACATCTTGTAAAAAAACGTTCGATGGTACCTTTAAATATATTTTCCAAGGTAAAATGCTGTTTTTACAAATATCATGACTTCAAGTTTTTTGAGGCATCACACCAAATTACATTTTATAACATTAACATTTATAACATTAACATATTAACATTGTCTCATCTTAAAATATCAGATAATTGGATTTTTTATTAAGACTTAAGCAGTGAAGGAGAACTGCACGAGTACTCATTAAAATAATATCGTTATCTCGATTCAAACACTCACATGATCTCATTCCTAAATTAAACAGATTCTCCTGTGTCTATTAAACCTTTACAAAATCACACTGGAACATTACATTTGCTGACCCAGAGAGACCAGTTGTCATGTATAGGTATGAAATAGCTTCACAAACACTCTTTTTAACCATACAGTATTATTGTTACAAATATTCATATTATTACAGAAGTACTGGGATAAAAGTTTATAGTTCGGATATAAACACTTAAGTCTATGGAAGCGATCAAAAAGAGAGTAAATAACCTCATTTCAAATTACATCATTACACCAGTAGGTGGCAACAAGTGAATTTTAAAAAAAAAATATTTGTAATTGAATCATTAATTCAAGAAATAAAAAAAAATAATAAAAATGCTGATTCATCCAGTGAATGAAACAAATATAAGCATTTATGAGTCATTGAATAATTCACTCAAGCTGATTTTTTTTTTTTTTTAAATAATTCATTCATATTAGTAAACATTTCAAAATGACTGCAGCAATTAACATTTTGTCAGAACCTCTAGTAAATTACATTTTATTTAGTTTAGTTGTCTGTTCAGAATCGTGGGACACTATTTGAAAAAAAAAAAAAAAAATCGTGTTTCTCAATTCATCCAGAATCGTGCAGCTCTACAGTGAAGCAGTTGTTAAAACTTTGTAATAATAGGGAAAAATTCATTTTAATAAGGAAATTAAAACCATCCTAGAAGAGTTTTATTCAAGTTACTGTATACATGATTTGCATTTTTAGTGTAGTTTTAAAATAATATGTAGGACAAAATAAAGCATCATCTCACTGACTGCAAATGCAGAAGAGAGTAATCCTTTAGACATGACATAAGAGCACTGTGTGAAAATATGAATGCATGTTTTAGTTACATAAGCTTAAAATTGTGTGGATTTTAAAAGACAGCTACTTCAAGTAAACATGCAGAATAAAGATGTCTTTGAAGGACCGCATCCTTCTCGTGAGGTGTAGATGTGTTTGCAGAAAGCTGATTATACGGTGTGCCACATATTGCAGAAATACATTCGATTTTAATCACAGCTCTAAAGCAGCTACACTCTAATGGACAACATCTGTTTTGAAAACCCACACTGATGCTTCCTGTTTATAATCGGTTTCATGAAATTACTTTCTGTGGTCCTGTGTGGAAACTAATTCCGGATTGAATTTCCACAAAACAAGCTGCCAAAACGTTGAACGTGAACGCTAGACTAAATATCAACTTGCAAGCTCTTTATCTTAACGATAGACAAAAAGCAGGTCATTCGTCTCTTGGCAGTTGCTACGGTGCAATTTCTGCAAGAGCAAACCGGACCGGCCTTGCATGGACACTAAAGGGATTCCAGGTCGGCACTGATAGATGGGCTCTTACCGATGTGTTCCCCGCAGGAATCGCAGTACTCTGCGTACAGGGACTCAAAGCAGGTGCAGCAGTATGGCCGGCCCTCTTTCATGATGTAACGCTGGCCGCCCAGAACTGTCTCGCACTCGAAACAGCAAAAGTGCTTCATGTGCCAGTGCCTGCCCTCTGCCTCTGTGCACTCATCTGCAAAAATGATCTAAGAGACAGAAGCAGAGAAAAGAGTGAGGCCATTTTTCTGCAGTGGAAGTGACAGGACTGAAGCTAAAGGCTCTGCTGAGGCAACAGACTGAGCTGCAGCACAGCAGTAACTCCATTATCACTATAGAGATGAAGTTCTGTATCCATGGTAATCATGCATTGTATTCAGCTGTCTTTACATAAAATGGGAACTAGAAAAAAAAAAAGGCTCAATCAGTTTTTATCTGCACAATGACAGACACTTCCAGTGTATCTGGATATTTTTTCTTACAAAAATGCATTGATTCACTTCAGAAGGCTCCCCTGGAGTCATGGATAACTTTTATGATGGATGAATGTGCTTTTTTGGGCGTCAAAATCATGGTTACTATTCACTCTCATTACAAAGCTTGGAAGAACCAGAATATTTTTTAATATAACTCCGACTGTGTTTGACTGAAAGATGAAAGTCATATTCACCTAGGATGGCTTGAGGGTGAGTAAATTATAAGATCATTTTTGGTTGAACTAACCCTTAAATAAAAAGATTGATTCAGGATGTTTTGTGCCATTTATCTTTTTTTTTTGTTATATAAAAAGGAATATATTCCAAATATATGCATTGTTATATTAGGGAGTAATGGTTAAATTAGCAGCGCATACAAGATACATACTAATGTTTAGAGGTTCAGGGTGAGTGTGTCTAACCTCATCACAGGCCGAACAACGAGGTTTGAGTCTTTCAGCATGGTGGCGACCACAGAAGATCTTCCCGTCCTGGTAGAAGTAGATAAGATCCACCAGTAGCTCGTCGCACATGCTGCACACAAAGCATTGTGGATGCCAGCACACTCCGTGGCCCGCCCGTGACGCAAAGACTGCAATGTCACCTCCGTTTATCTGTCCCCCGCACTGAAAATGTGAGAGAGTTAAAGGGTTAATAAAAGAGAGCATTTAGCAGCAGGGCACAAGATTAAATCAATAATCATTATCTGAGACCCTGATTATCTGAGACTCTAATATTATGAGTACCCTGCAGATGTGTTTATAGATTGGCTAGCTCTCCACCAACTGATTAGATATAATATACAAGTTCAAGGGAAAGTTTAAAATGGGAGGAAAAATGCATCAAGCTGTTTTTTATTATTATTATTATTATTTTTTACTTAATATATTTATATTATATATTTTATATTTACTTATTTATTTTATATTTATAAATCATAATAATATGCTCATTTGGTGCTCAAGAAACAGTTCTTATTATACAGTTCAGAAATCATTTGTAGCATTCTAATTGTATTTAGTATTACTTTTGATCAACTGAATGCATCCTTACTGAATAAAAGTATTTATTTCTTTACCAACCCCAAACTTGTGTATGGAAGTGTATTTTTTGCACATCCAAAGACAAAGCGTGGAGGAAAAAAAGGGAATTTACAACAAGTGGCCACCATATTCTCTCTGGTATATATAAAGGAACCGCTGATATTAGCTGGTTTCTTCATTAAAGGTCTCATTCAGCATTTCCCATATCTTGCATTATGTGGAGAGTCAGCAAATGTTTAATGGGATAGACAGATGCATGCACGTATCCACAAATACACAC
This sequence comes from Chanodichthys erythropterus, assembly GCF_024489055.1. NCBI lineage: Eukaryota > Metazoa > Chordata > Actinopteri > Cypriniformes > Xenocyprididae > Chanodichthys > Chanodichthys erythropterus. The sequence continues at coordinate 16,638,001 of NC_090226.1, forward strand.
ACTTGTGCCTCAGTTACCTTCGAGACCAATATTTATTATTGGAAAAACCGCATCTTTTCAACAGCATTGGGCTAAATGGGGGGCTTAAATCTTTAAGAGTGTCACAGTAGAGGATAAATTTAAAACATGCGAAAAAAGCCAAACTGTGTCAGTGTGACATCTGTTCCTGAGAGGTAACAGAAGGGGAGAGAAACAAGGCAGGTGGTCACAGACATGCATATCCAGCTTAGACTCAGCTCTAATTCACTTACTGGCACTTATATGACATCCCAGGTGGACTAACACACAAAACCTATAGAGGAAGCCTTAAAACCGACAATGAAAATAAGCAACTAAGAACAAAACTACAAGTTTCAGTGAACCACTGAAACTGATCTCTTCCTGTGGCCACAATACCCTCAACCCCAAACCACGGTTTATTCAAATACCACACAGACACAAATGAACACTTGCACACCTGTTCACAGATAGCTCCAGTCATGGTCACCGGGAAGGGCCTGACGTTACCGCGGCCCAGGTTCTCCCTCTTCCTCTGGTTGCTGAAGAGCTTCAGCTCTCGTTTTTCCTCATCATCCAGACCGTTACAGTATCGCACCTGCACAACAAAAGCTCAGGTCAGTAGTGTCACGTAAACATGGACAGACACGTGTGTACGCACAAACATATATGCATTTTGAGGGGTGACCTTTTTGTGTAAGAGCCCAAGCTGATCTCACCTCATTGTCATGTGGGGGAAGTTGATGCAGAAGCTGTTTGATGCGATGCTTCTCCCCAGGACTGTTCACGTATGGTACTTTCTCCTCCGGCAAAGAGCTGTAATACTGATGTACCTGGAATGACAGTGGAGAACAATAGCGGCTCACTTCAAGTAATAAAGTAGTAAATTAATCATAAAATTGTATTAATCATAACTAATAATATTCTTTAAATAAATAATTTTATATAATAATATATTATAAAACATAAATAATAAAACACCAAAAGGTTTGAGGGCAACCAAGTCTTGTTTTCACATGGTTTGTTAAATCAAACACTTGGATCTTGGCACTTGGGTGACAGAGTCACAAACACAGTTGGTGTTAACCCCTTCCCCCAATTTCGCCCAAGGTCCTTGCCTTTCACACACACTCTCACACACAGCTATAACAGTCAGAGTGATTTATGGATGAGCAACGCATGAGTTAATGGAATCGGCCTCTACTATCCCCCCTGACGTGCTTAAATGGAGGACCCTTTATCTCAAGATGATAAGAATGCATGTCCAGATCTCATCCCAATTTAATTAACTATATGAGCTTTACATTTTTTTTGGGCGAAAATGGACATTACCACAGTTGTCTAATCAACATAATGAAATTTAAGTGTAATTACATCACACATTTCATTTTGTAATTGGCCAAATAGTGAGAACATGAGTCTACATTACGCTATAATATAATTGTCTGTTGACTCGTGGCTGAAGTACTTTTTGGAACGCAAACAGGCCAGTGAAGAATCCAGACTTAGCAGGAGCCATAATAAGGTTGTGCATCCTCAGACCACCCGTCCAAACCTATTACACAGATCTGATGGCCTAATGGCTTAATCTGATATATAGCGGGGGCCATCTGCCTCCGTCGCCATACCATGTAAACAGCAAGGAATAAGAAACAGTGCTGAATAGCAACTGAGGAACTGTAATGAAATAAAGCCCAAGCAAGCAGCATTTTCACTATGTCTGAACATAGTTGTTGTTATAACAAAAAACTATTAAAATAGCTTTTGTTAAATGAAATGAAACTAAAATATTATATTATATATATATATATTATTGAATACTTATATAGTATAGGAATTATATTAAAATAACTGTACTCCAAAAACTCCATAAACTCAACTGGCAGTTCTAATATGAAATTAATAAAATTGTATCTATTTATTCACACACAATTTTAATGTTTTATATATATATATATATATATATATATATATATATATATATATATATATATATATATATATATATATATATATATATATATATATATATATATTAGTCAAACCAAAATAATATATATTTTTGGTATATTTTTACTAGTGGGTGCAGCACACTATAGTTCATTTATGTAAGTGAGGATAGCAAAATAAAGTAAACTGTGACATATTATACCCAAAAATTCTTCATAGAGTGGACAACCAGTAAAACTGATAAAAATTTGGAACCAAAAATTATTCAGACACTTTGACCCGACCATGTTTTGCTTTATATCAGTGTTATCTGATATAATTGAAATTATTTCTTTCTGATACAGTTTAACTCTGAGATCTTGTCATTTTTATTACCATTTCTTTAAACCATAGTGAATAAACTGTATTAATGAATGAAATGTTCAAGGTGTCTGAATAAATGTTGGTTTGACTGTATATATAAATACACACGCACACACATACATACATACACACACACATATTATATATATATATATATATATATATATATATATATATATATATATATATATATATATATATATATATATATATATATATATATATATAACACTACTAGTCCATTTTTATATTTATGGTTGTCACAATACCAAAAATATCTGTTGATGTTGCACATGAAATTTCACAATCCTTCATACCACTGACACAACAGCAAAAGCTAATAATTTTACTAAATACTCATGATACATTTAATTAAGAAACAGATTGCAGTTCCATTTGGTGTCACTAGGGGTGCAAAAATGACACATTCACCTTTAAAGAACAACATGAATGTGATATTACTCTGCATTGTGTTTTTACAGAGCAGCATGAACGAGTAATATGTAAAGACAAGGATGAAATACTGCTGATCCCAGAATTCCATCAAAATGTGTTTTACAAGACTCAGAAAACATTTGGGTTACGCTCTGAAACAAAATCATCACATTCCTTTGTAATACGTGGGCTTTGTTTTCAGAGCCCAGTCCATGTCCGGTGTTTAAAGCCCCCCTGTAATAAGGAGCTGTCTCTTTAAACGAGCTGATTGCTCTTCCGTTGCTTGTGTTGGCCGGTACAGTGTCAGCAAGGGGTTTTCGAAGGACTCGTGCAGAGGTTCTTTTGGGATAGCTGAAAAATTTCACGAAACACCAACTGTGGTCTGGTCCTGGTAAATTACAGCGGAGACATCCAACAATAACACGCTCCCTGGGCCAGCAAAAGAACTGTTGTGACGCAGCGATCAGAAGGACATGGACCCAGAGCCCAAAGCACTCACACAGAGGAACAGCTTGTGGAAATAACTATAATCAGCAGGAAGGGATCTGGCAACCCGCCCCAGTGTCAAGGGAACTGGCAACTGCATTTTGCGCCAGACAGAGAGAGGGTGAAGAAAATGCAAATGCTCTTGATTTGAGGGCAAACTAACCAGAGCTCAAACAGCTGTTTTCCACTGAATAAAGCCAAAGCCTTAGAGAAAGGAGACAGCATACACTGGATGACTGTAAATATGCATCATAATTTGTTGATGAAAATAAATAAATAAAATAGAAAAAATAAATAAATTATATTATATATTTATTTGGATTTAAATAGGCAAATGCTTAAGAGTATATGATTGGATCATTATTGCAGTGATTATTATGTTTCTAGGATGTTATATGTTTGGAAACAGTTCTTCTAACCCTAATGGATGGAGTGTGTAGTTTTTCGTTCCTTAAACAACCATGGAAGACATCATATTCTAGGACGACAATGTCAAGATTTATCAGGCTCAAATTGTGAAAGAATGGTTGGGAGGGAGCATGAAGAATAATTTTTCACACATGACTTGCACAAGTCCAGACCTTAAATTCACTGAAAGTCTTTGGGATGTGCTGGAGTAGGCTTAACGGTAACACTTTATTTTACAGTGTCATTGTTACGTATGTTACATGTAGTTATTATAGTAATAAATTATGCATAATTACATGCAACTAACCCTAAACCAAGCCAAACCCTAATCCTAACCCTACAGTAAGTACATGTAGTTAGTTACTTAATATTACTCAGTTCTTAAATGTATAATTACCGTGTAACAAAGACACCTTAAAATAAAGTGTAACCGACTTAACATCCATTTCTATCAAGACAGAGGTGCACCAATTTGTAGTGATAATGCAAACGTTGAGCACTCTGTAAAGTCTACTCCAGCACATCCCAAAGACTTTCAACTTACACTATTACACCATCACAATTTCAATTACATGGTTACACCCTTAATACTTACATAAAAAAAATAGTTAAGTACAATGTACTTATTTTACCTAACGCTGTATTGCAAAACACTTCTGCTGTTATTGAGGAAGAACACGGCTAAGTTCGGGACAGGTTTGGTGGTATAGTTAGGTTTAAGGGTGGATTATGGGGTAATGGAAACAGAAATTAAGTACAATGTAAAAACATGTACACAAGTGAATTGTATCAAATGAATAATTTAAATGTTAGTGCAAAGCTTTTAAAGATAGTTGATATAAAAAGAAATGAGTCAACTGATTGTAAATCAGACTACATGGTTTATGTAGTATGCTCTTGATTCACTAAGATAAACCAGTTCATAAGTTATTTGTATTCAACATGCATTGTGACTAATGGAGCCGCTTAGCTGACGATGGACCATTACATTTCTAACACGGCTAATTGGATTACTCGACTAATTCACTCATGTAAGCATGTGTCAGAGAGATTTTTGGAAACAAACAAGGCCGGTGTCTTCACTGCAAAAATGTTTGGTGGATAACAACTTTCAAACTTTCAAATGAATCCGGTACATAAAAGTTTGCCCATGCAGCTCACTTCCTAAATACCTCAGCTACAGCAAATCATGTTTTCATGTACTTAAACAGATTTCTTGTTCTAAACCAGATCCCAAATGTTCTGAAATGCACAGCGGGGATCTGCCATCTTATCTTATTATGGATGTGGATGGCCTAAATTTCCACTCTATGTCTAAGCAAAGCTAATTTGTCATGGCCTGAGGTAATCACTGTCTCTGGGTGAAACTGCAGAGACTAGCTTTCAAAGCACAGAGAGAGGCATAATTAATAGCTTGCTAATAACATGCATGGACACCGAGTTCTTGTATCCCAGCAACTTCCTTCCATCCATCTGCCTGAATGCTGCAAAACTGCTGGTATTGACTTAAACCAGAGCCACTACGAAACAAGGGCTCTTGGAATACAGCCTAGAGAATCATTTATCATTATAATACACAATATCTATAGGAGATTATTCTACTATATACACTGGCTACCATCATTTCTATCAAGTATTTATAATAAACAAGAGATGATAAAAAGGCTTCATATATCAGTCCAACGTCGACCATCAATTTCATTATCTCTCCTAGATAGGATCATTCAGGCAGGCAAATGTGAATTAATAAACTAGAGCTGATCAGATGCACATCATGTGACCTCCAGAGACACAATATGGCCGACAGCCGTTGCAGATGGTGGAGGTGCTTTATTGCTTATTGACCCGTTTTGCTGTTGGGTTAACAAGACTTTCTTTAGTTCATCATGAAAATGAAACTCACATCTATAAATGATTTCACTGGCCCGTAAAGAGCTCTACACACACCGGTGCCTTATAAATCTCATACACCACCCTTCTGAAGCAGAGCATTGCTATAGTAACAAAAATAAGTGCAGCAGGAATGAGAGATCATAAAGAGACATTCATCTCAAGAGTATTTAACTTCTAAACGTTTAAAACCTTGTCAAAATTTCATGCAGAGTGCCTTAATGCTTGTTTAAACATGTCAATGAAAGTAAAAGCTGCATTCAATTATTTATTTATTATTATTATTTTTTAATTAACATTCACTACTGGTCAAAAGATTGGGATTGGTACTATTTTTTATGTTTTTGAAAGAAGTCCCTTATGCTCACCAAGGCTGCATTTATTTGATCAAAAATACAGTAAAAACAGTAATATTGTGAAATATTACAACTTTTATTTTAATATACTTTAAAATATAGTTTATTCCTGTGATAGCGAAGCTGAATTCAGCATCATTACTCCAGTTTGACATGTCACATGATCCTTCAGAAATCATTTTAGTACATTTTAATACATAAAATAAAGGTTATTTTTTGGCATTGATGGTTCCATGAAGAACCTTTAACATCTGTGGAACCTTTCTATTGCACAAATTGTTCCTTATAGTGAAAAGAAGTTTCTTTAGATTATTAAAATGTTCACACGTAAATGTCCTCACTGTCACTTTTGATCAATTTAATTTAAAAATACTAATTTCTTTCCAAAAAAAAAAAAAAATTTCTGACCCTAATTTTTTTTAATGGTAGTGTAAGTCTGATTTGGGTAAAGAGCAGTAAATAGTGTTACCTGTTCAGGTTTGAGTCCGGGCGGCACCCAGGCATACTCCTCCAGAGCACAGCCTGAGTCATCGTCGGATGTAGAGTTCCTCTGGAAGTCGTACATCAGCTTGGTCACTGTCTTCTCCATCTCTAGAGGCATGACGGTCACAACATGCTCCTCACGAGGGCACTTACAGTGGAGGCAGATCTTCCTAAATGGCAAAGAAAACAACTGTCAAATAAAACAATAGTACACCTTGCCATTTGTGTATTTTCAAAAGAAAATCCTCATGATTACTTTGGATTGGTTAGTTATTAGACCTTTAATTTGACAGTTCCTTCCATCTTCCATAATTTTAAATGTATCAGGATTAACCTAAACATTACATTGAGTTTAAATCTTCATTCAAGTCAACTTTGGGAACATAATTTTATTCAGGAGTTTTAAGTTATGTCAGCATCTAGGGCTATAATTATGGCAAGAACATGGCCTTTATTACATTCAAAAATAAAAAACACAATTTAACCCTTTCGCACGTAAGTTTAAAATATTCTTGCTGACCCCCCAGCGTGAGGTTTTTTTAAAGGCAACCGTTAGAATGTATCACTTTATGGTTTGTATGGTGACGCGTCATCGCTTGTTACGTGACACACCGCCGCGCTGTATGACTGATGATCTGCTTTTATTTCAATTTTCCTTTTTTATTCAAAATATTCACAAATTTGTTAACTATAGCATGAAATATCTGATATTCCAATGGCCAAATATGTGCAAGTGGATGTGTTTTGCTGTTTAAACACCTTTATAACGATCATGTTAGATGAGCTATATGCTCGACGATGGGCGCCGCCATGTTAGTTTGCGCGTCACAGAGAATCGGATCTGTTGGATTTACAACACATAAATTCATCCACTTCTCCCGAAATACATTAAAGTAAGTGAGTCGGTGAACTGGGGAAGAATAGAGAAAGCTTTAAAGTTACTTTCACAATGTGTATCTGATATGAATAAAATGTGTTGTCTAATTATAATGGGAAGTGTTGTGTATTTTACAAACTATAAATATATTGTTTTGTTAGTACTCATGTGTATTTAAATTTCTGAAACCTGAAATGAACATTATTTGGTTGAAAACACTGCATGTATGTTATATATGAAAAGCGCTGTGCGCGTTCATCTCTGGTTTAGCGCCAGCCAAAGCGCGCACGCACATTTGAATTTGGCAGTTGGTCACGTGATGCGCTGAACGTTCTAATCACACCGGTGTGATCGTACGCGTCAAAGGGTTAAACTACTTCACTTGTTTCATTACTGGATGAATCAGTGTTGTGAACGAATCTTTTGAATGAATGATTCAATGAAAAAAGTTAATTTCAAAAGGTGATTTACTCTATTTTGATCACTACCGTAGACATTTGTTTTAATATCCAAACTAAACCTTTATCCTAGTACTTTATTTGTAACACAGGAATAATAATACAGTATAGTTGAAAAGACTGTTTGTGAAGCTGTTTCATACCCATTCATGACAAATGCTCTTTCTGGCTCAGCGGCAACGCTGACACAGATTTGAATGTTCAGGTATGATTTTGTCAAAGGTTTAATAGACAAAGGCAAATCCTTGTCATTTAGGAATAAGATTGCGTGGGTGTTTGAATTGAGATTATGATTTTTTTAACGATTAATCGTGCAGCTCTATTCTCAAGCTACTCTCCCACCAAGCTTTTCTCTTTTTATTCCTCGTCAATCATCATATCCACATTTGGTTATAACCAGGGGCGGCCCAAAGATTCCAACAAAAACCCTCAACATGTCCAATGACTCATGTCACGATGAAACACACCCTCCAGTCAAACACGCAGCGTCTGGTTAGCGTCCAGACAAGCAGACACAGGCGTCAAGCTCTGCCAAAACCACACTTTCCAAACACGCCGGCCAGTTGGTCAGATTAACTAACCTCTTAGACCAAAGGAAGAGAAAACAAGCCGCCCACTTAGGGCCAATCCCATTAGCACCTCAGAGGCCTGACAGGCTGCAAGGTGTCAAAGACAGACACCGGCCAGTAACCCAATGATTGACTGACGTTTTCACATTGGCCAGATGGTTAACTTAAGAACATGTTCATCTACGTCAAAGAACACTAGTTGCTATGGAAGCAAGACAAAAAAGATTCTGTTGGTTCAGTTTAAGCCATCAGCAAATCTGTGTTATGCCTCTATTGTCCTAAGGATATGAAGAGTGAGTCATGATATTTCCTCTACAAGCTTTAAGTGCATTAACACGCATTTAAATGTGAGATTTCATTCTAATTAAAATGATTATTTGTCTTTTTAAAATGTCACATAAATACTTTATTCCAACTAAAATCACACCAATCCAGTTTTTGTGACTAACAGACCTAGATAATGCAATTGTCCAGCATATACATGTACGTAAACTGCTTTCAGTGGGCTACATGAATAGATTTTGATTTTGCTTTGTTGAACGTATACTACAGTTCAAAAGGTAAGATGGTTTGAAAGAAGTCTCTCATGCTCACCAAATTTGTATTTATTTGATAAATGATTGATAAATTGATTTTATTATATTTTAAAATGTAATTTATTCCTGTGATGGTAAAGCATCATTACTCCAGTCTTCAATGTCAGATGACACTTCAGAAATCATTCTAATATGCTGATTTGCTGCTCAAGAAACATTTGTTATTATTGATAATGTTGAACGGTTGTGCTGTGCTTAATATAGAAAACTGTTATACAGGATTCTTTTCAGGATTCATTGATGAATAAAAAGTTGAAAATAACAAAATTTGCAAAAGAAGTCTTTTGTAACATTATGTGTGTCTTTACCATCAAATTTGATCAATTTAACATGTCCTTACTGAATAAAAGTATGATTTCAATTTTTTGGGGTCAGTACATTTGCCGCACTAACCATGTATTCCCTTGAGTATTTCATACTAGTTGAGTCTTTATGAAATTTAAATACTAGAAAGAGTGCAAATAACTTGTTAAACATCCCATCTGGGTTCCCTTATGAACAAATTCTCTATTAGGTCTCTCAGGGAAGGTTTATCCATGATAGGCTGCAGAACGGTCAAAACTTGTGGATAACTAACAACCTCAGGTGTCTCATATTGGCCACTTTAATATCATTAAAGTCACGATGTAACAGAAGTAGCAAGCAACAGATCTTTTCTTCCCTATTGTAATGTACAAATGAGTGAAATGGACTACCCCCCCCCCCCCCAAAAAAAAAAACAGAAATGGCGGGGCTTGGCTCTATCCATCAGCTGTTGCTTGGTTCAATGTAAGCAATGGGTTTACAATAAGACTGTTTACAATAAGACAAACAATATGCATTTAGAAAAAAAAAGGTTAATTTCAATTTCATGCAGACTTTATTAGTAAAGCCAAATGACATTCCAATGTAACTCAAAAGGAACACATTCCTTGGCATCAGTGAAGGGGTATGGGGATGTGGGTGTACAATAAGACAAAAAAGGTTGGTAAACACTGTCCTTGAACACAATAGTTCACTTATAAATATTTAAGATGAAGGAAACAAAAACAACCTATAAATGGATGAAGTGCTTTAAAACCTGCATGAACCTCAAGTAGTTTAAAAGCATCTCTTTGAATCAAAATGAAAGGAGGTTCTGTAGGAGGTAACTGGTGAGCAGACTTATATATAGGCCATGCAGCTGGTCTCTCTGCAGTTCCAACACCCTTGAGCAAGGACAATTCACCTGCATTACTTGAGGGTGGCAACTTCACAACTCTAATACTGAACACTCACAGGAACATAGAGGCCATCAAACAGGCCATCTGTGAATACCAAACACTGTTAAGAAACCTATCCGCTCTCTCCCACAGTGCCTGGTCATTCTGCAGAGCATATTAACTAGACAATTTAAGGGCGGAAAACAAAAAGGAACTGCTACAGAGCAATCCAGAAGGCTTGGGAAGTGTAGTCTTCTATCAGAACACTTTAATATATATCATAACTAATAATGCATGCATATCTGGAAAGGATGAACATTTAGCTGAACTGAGATTTCTTGGATGACTCTGAAAGAGTTTCACAGAGATGCTGGTCTGGTCCAGATAAATGAACTGGACAAAAATGAGGTCACCGACCGTAACTCCCTCCTCAGTCCTTAACCACACACACACACACACACCCCCACAAAAAAAGAGCAGAGTGAAACTCCTTCCACGTTTTGACATGCTTCGCACATGACTGCAAATTCCAGGCTCAATACCACTGCACGGTCCATCGATAATGCTCTTCCAATCATCTAAATGTGATTTGAATTAAAGAGGATGCCGAGTTGCAACTACGCATGCTGAATTCATTACAAACTTCATGCTAAGACCCAGTCAATGTGATCTACAAGCCTGCGCTGAGAGCCTTTAGAAAGGATTTGTCCTACATAACAAATATGGAAGACTGGGAATGTAATCTAGGGATGACACAGAAGGTTGTTATGCCCCTGAGGCATCCAAGCGGAACATGGTAAATGTGATTTATGATCTGATCGGACAATTGCTTATTGTGGGTTAATCATTGCATTTTTAAATTGTTCAGACAACAACAGATGTGGACTTCTTTTTAGCTTGAGGGAAACTTATCCTTTTAAAAACCAGCCTCACCAGACAATCTAATTCTTTTTAACAATAGCCTATGGCTAGACAACAGTGGCATTGTCATCTTTAATACAACTGCCATTTAAAAAGTGAGAAACCAGGTCTGCTGTAGCCAAAAAAAAAAAAAAACACTTTATTTCTGCTAGTTGCCAGGCAACATTTGTTATTTTCATTTAACCATTAAACTAAAATAACTAAATATAAAATTTAAAGAAAAGACGGATAAAAACTATCAACATTTCAAAAAAACAACAACAATACAAAAAAAAATTACAAAAACTTTAAAAAATAAAATATCAATGTAAATTATAAAAATACAAATTTCAAAATCTACTTAAATAAAACTGGCTGTAGATTTTACAAAATTCCAGTCTCTGATGAAGCTCCCATGCTTTTCCATGGCATCATTCCGGATGAATTAAACAACCTTTCTAAAGGGCAACACACAGTGGAGAAGCTAGTCACAGCTGGGTGCTAGTGAAAGCCAATTCACTATCTATTCTCACTTATCTTTTGTGTATATGCAACTGTGTGTACTTTTCCCACATTTAAACATTGGTGTTTTTTTTTTTTAAAGACGACTATGCAATTCTGTCGATTTCATATTCAAAGCTTTGTTTTGTGGTATTGACTCAGTTTGTGCTTCAATAACACAAAATGCAAGACATCTGTATTCTCAGGAAGACCGTACTACTGTAGCAGAGTCACATATCTGAGCCTTTATGACTTTAGAAGCTCCTATAAAATAAAGTAATTGAAACAAGACAACCCTCATGACTGATGACCTACTACTATATGAACTTAGACTGATGAATAAATCAATTATTTGAAGAAAAAGAAATCAGTTTAATGGAGTCTGCTTCAAATGACGAGGGGTGAGGGTGGAAACGATATTGATTTAATTGAAATAGTGCTGTAAAATAAGATGGATTCAGCCCGGAGTAACATCCCATTGACAGCAAGCAAGCGAGCAATGCGATGGAAAGTCAGAGTCGGTTCTTTCAAATGGTTAAAAAAAAAAAACCCGATTCAGTTCTTTTGTCATTGCGTAGCCTAAATGCGTCACAAGGTTATCCCTGACAGCTGAACTTTAAACCAACTGTTCTGCATGCATCTTGATAAAAAATGTCATAATCACATCATAAATTTAAATTCATAACATAAATTTAACATTCCAGCTGTTTGACTATTACTTTACGCCATGTCAGTAATATCCTCAGTGCACTCAAAAAGCTCTTAAAGGGTTAGTTCACCCAAAAATGAAATTCTGTCAATTATTCCTCACGCTCAAGACGTTCCACACCTGTAAGACCTTCTTTAATCTTCGGAACACAAATTAAGATATTTTTGTTGAAATCCAATGGCTCCGTGAGGCCTCCATAGGGAGAAATGACATTTCATCTCTCAAGATCCAAACTAAAAACATGTTTAAATCAGTTAATGTGAGTACAGTGGTTCAATATTAATACTATAAAGCGATGAGAATATTTTTGGAGCGCCCAAAAAAAAATAAAAAAAATAACAAATTATTTTGTGATGGCCGATTTCAAAACAAACCTTCAGGAAGCTTCGGAGCACAATTGAATCAGTGTGTCGAATCCCCAGTTCGGAACGCCAAAGTCAGGTGATTTCAGCAATTTGGCGGTTTGACACGCTATCCGAATCATGATTCGAAACGCTGATTCATTTGTGCTCCAAATGGGGAGCATAGCATAGTTGACACAGCGTAGTTGAAAGCATGAGTTTTACTAAATAAAAGCTCCAGGCAGTGGCGAATCATGCTTTTCCTGTATACAAGCGTTATTTATAGTTTTTATTAGTTAATTTTAGGTAAATTTTTAGTAATTTTGTTACGTGCTTTTGTGATTTCAAAGTCACATGATTTCAAGCAGTTTGGCGGTTTGATAAGCGATCCGAATCATGAATCGAAGCGCTGATTCATTTATGTCCAAATCTTCCCGAAGCAGTGTTTTGAAATCGGCCATCACTAAATAAGTCATTTTTTTTTTTTTTTGGCGCACCAAAAATATTCTTGTTGCTTTATAATACTAATATTGAACCACTGTACTGACATGAACTAATTTAAATAGGTTTTCAGTACATTAATAGATCTTGAGAGAGGAAATGTCATTGCTGGCTTTAGAGGCCTCACTGAGCCATCGGATTTCAACCAAAATATCTTAATTTGTGTTACGAAGATTAACGAAGGTCTTAAAACGGCACGAGGGAGAGTAATTAATGACAGATTTTTCATTTTTGGGTGAACTAACCCTTTAAGCCCGGTCACACCATAATATAATATGTAATAACTAGGCTATAACTATAATAGCATCCACACCATTGGACGATAACGTTCTGTTTAAAAGCATGAGCTTCAGTTATGTTGTCTGCCGCTTTAAACGCTCGAGCTCTTTAAAGTCAGATTGATTCAGTAGTAGCCTATACGCAAAAAAAAAAAAAAAAAAAAATTCTCTCTGAAAATATTAAAACTATATCTTTAATCTTTATCGGTGGTTTAAAGCTGTGGTTTGGACTTTCCTGTTCTCATAGGATTATAAAGATTATTAATAGTTTATAGTTAAGTAAATTTAACAGTCATTATCCACGGCGTGGAACAGGCATTCACTGTGAGCGCGTTCATCGACTCAACGTGCACGAAATAGACTATTCTCGGTTGAGTGAGTTGATTGGAAAACCACGGACCGACTGCCCGATTCGATAACTAATAATTCAGATTGGTTAACCAATTCAATGATAAAATCCGATTAAAAGAACGTTTCGTTCACGAATAAGGCATCGTTATAATAATAATCTACAGTCTGCACTCAAGAGAAGCGCGAGAGTGTAAATGGGGTAAAGAAAAACCCTTGTATGAATTCAACAGCAGCTGCCTGGTTTTTCTTTCTCTCCCGGGCATTATTCTGCACTTTGTCCCTTCATGTGTTAATCCAACAAAACACCACCAAACAAAGACTTAATCCGACTAACAGGAACAGGTCAACTAGCAATGACTGAAGATACAAGATAACTAAGGTGAAAAGTTGTATCCATTTCGGTCTTTTGCAGGCATTTTCACACAGGCTTATAAGATAAAATAGACGTAAGGTAACAGCTATAAAAGACCCCTCTCTGATAACAGTATTTTAAACACTGTTTAAACAGACGCGTAAATCCGTACCATTAGCCTACATGATGGAAAAAGTAGGCTACGTATGATTTATAAAATGAAGTTTGTGTTTCAACTTTCGCGGAAGACCACAGCGAAGGGAAAAGTCATCACGCAGATTTCAAAGGGAAGAGCCGATGGAAGTAACAGATCGAGCCACGTACACTTACCTTTTACCATGAACGAAGATGAGAGAGTTTGATGTCGCCAGTCGTGAATCGATCTAAGCACGCGCTACACATTTCCAGCGTAAAAAGAGATCAGTTGGCGCACTTTCACTTCTCCACAAACAAGCGTTTGCTGCGATTCAATCCGCACGTCTTTGTCAAACACTACTGACCAGTCTTAGTTCGTACAA